>NW_025536843.1:12500-45347 GCF_020615455.1 Coregonus clupeaformis
CTTCCCCTGTGCGTTTGGTAGTGGTTGTCAAGCAAGTGAGCGATGTAGTACTTTTCCGTTGTTTGTAGCTAGTGCAGTAATATCCACAAGGACGGGTTACGACTCATTTGTGGCCCAAAACCAGACGCTAGCTTTGAAGTGGGACCGGTTTATCCGGTTTGAAGCGAGCGGATTGGAGTATGGGAAATGTGCGCACGTCTACTGTTATGCGATGCTCATTTCTGAATAAATGTGGATTTACTTCACTATATCGCTATTGGATTAGCTGACCCTCCCTCGGGCCGGTGAAACGGCCTCTCCCTCTGAAGGCCTCTCCTTGGCTCTTCCTTGACTTTCGGCATAAAAAAATAAAAATTCTGATCAGTTTTATGTAATAACTCGAAAAAATTGAAAGGTAAGGTGTAACTTTGCATTGGGACTTTTGATGCGTATTCTAATGCAAATCCATATGTTACATGTGATTACGTTTATGCTACCTACCCTTTAAACATGTGAGGAGAATAACATGTTTTCACCTCACATGTGAATTGAAGATGGAATTTGCCTTTTCACAGGTGAAAAACTTTCACCTGTGAAAATCCATTGCACCTTTTAACATGACCGCCATACAGCCGAGTTGCGTCATCACATTTCCTTTTGCGTTATGTGAAATGTTGCTCTGATTATTATCCCTTAGAACTACAGCTCTGTTTCTTCCTCCTCTCCCTCATCTCTCTCTCTCTCCCCCTTCTTTCTCTGAGGAGATGGAAACTCAGTCTGTGTGGTCGGTTCGAGACCAAGCTCGGGCAGACTCTGGGCGTCTGTGTGTGGCTGCGCTGCTTGGCAGGGCTGAGCCGAACCTCGTCTCTCCCTCCCTCTGGCTTTGTAAAGGAACCAGACCAGAGAGCAAAGCCACAGCACCGAGAGAGACGCCATTAAAATTACATTTTAAGTCATTTAGCAGACGCTCTTATCCAGAGCGACTTACGGTGCATACATTTTTCATACTGGTCCCCCGGTGGGAAACGAACCCACAACCCTGGCGTTGCAAGCGCCGTGCTCTACCAGCTGAGCTACACGGGGACTATGAAATACAACTGGTTGCCGCTGGGACACTTGAGGCTATTGGAGTGAAACATAATGCTGTAGCTTCTGCTGCTTACTAACCATGCTTAAAGCAGTACATGCCAAAAACAAGCCTTATTTTTCCTCTCTTTGACCCGGACGAGGGTTGCAAAGCTACCGGTAATTTACTAAAGTTACCGGAATCTTCAGTCATTTTGGTAATTAACAGAACAATCTATTGGAACTTTGGTCATTTATACTTGAATAACTTAAAATATGTTTTATTAATATATAGTATTCAATTGTTTAATGTCCATGAGTTTCTAGTGGATAGACCATATGGTTCAAAAGAATATAGCCTGATTAATGAAATAAGCATCTAATCAACAAGGGCATTATTTTTATATTAACTCTGCAACTCGTCCAACTATTGATTTTTTTCACAACTGCCACCAGTTTGATGCCAAAACATTGACAACAAATACATACTGACATTGATAAATAGAAAATAGATAAACTTGTAAAGGATATTCATGCTGAACCCCTCATATTAAACACCACATGGTATTCACTAAGTTGATGGTTTATATTTAGGATGATGTTTTACAGCTTTTGTCATTCAATTTTTTATTTTAAAATCATCTTATTTAACTATTTCATATATTTTACATGCGATAAGGCCAGAGATAATTACAGACACCTGTGATAATCTGAAGTACCCAAACGGGCCACTAGATGTCTTGTGATAGATTACATAAAATCCTTGAAAGATACCAAAATTCTGGCAGTTCACTGGTAAACTCTGAAAGTTTCCAGTAATACAGTGCATTTGGAAAGTATTCAGACCCCTTTTACTTTTTCCACATTTTGTTACGTTACAGCCTTATTCTAAAATGGATTAAATAAATAAAAGTCCTCATCAATCTACACACAATACCCCATAATGACAAAGCGAAAACAGGTTTTTAGAAATGTTTGCAAATGTAAAAAAAAAAAAATTAGACTTGAAATTGAGCTCAGGTGCATCCTGATTCCATTGATCGTCCTTGAGATGTTTCTACAACTTGATTGGAGTCCACCTGTGGTAAATTCAATTGATTGGACAATGATTTGGAAAGGGACACACCTGTCTATATAAGGTCCCACAGTTGACAGTGCATGTCAGAGCAAAAACCAAGCCATGAGGTCGAAGGAATTGTCCGTAGAGCTCCGAGACAGGATTGTGTCGAGGCACATATCTGGGGAAGGGTACCAAAACGTTTCTGCAGCATTGAAGGCCCCCAAGAACACAGTGGCCTCCATCATTCTAAAAGGAAGAAGTTTGGAACCACCAAGACTCTTCCTAGAGCTGGCCGCCCGGCCAAACTGAGCAATCGGTGGAGAAGGGCCTTAGTCAGGGAGGTGACCAAGAACCCGATAGCCACTCTGACAGAGCTCTAGAGTTCCTCTGTGGAGATGGGATAACCTTCCAGAAGGACAACCAGCTCTGCAGCACTCCACCAATCAGGCCTTTATGGTAGAGTGACCAGACGGAAGCCACTCCTCAGTAAAAAAGCACATGACAGTCGGCTTGGAGTTTGCCAAAAAGCACCTAAAGGACTCTCAGACCATGAGAAACAGGATTCTCTGGTATGATGAAACCAATATTGAACTCTTTGGCCTGAATGCCAAGCGTCATGTCAGGAGGAAACCTGGCACCATCCCTACGGTGAAGCATGGTGGTGGCAGCATCATGCTGTGGGGATGTTTTTCAGCGGCAGGGACTGGGAGACTGGTCAGGATCGAGAGAAAGATTAACAGAGCAAAGTACATTGAGCTGCCAAAGGTGCTTCAACAAAGTACTGAGTAAAGGGTCTGAATACTTATATATGTTTTTAATTTGTAATACATTTGCAAAAATTTCTAAAAACCTGTTTTTGCTTAGTCATTATGGGGTATTGTGTGTAGATTGATGAGGGGGAAAAAAACAATTTAATCAATTTCAGACTTAAGGCTGTAACGTAACAAAATGATGAAAAAGTCAAGAGGTCTAAATACTTTCCGAATGCACTGTATACCCTCCCTTTGCAACCCCTAACCCTGACTAAACTCTTAGCTTACTAACAATGCTTAAAGGCCGAGTGCAGACAAAAACAATATTTTCCTCTGTTTTATATACACTAAGTGTACAAAACATAAAGAACACCTCTTTCCATGACATAGACGGACCAGGTGAATCCAGGTGAAAGTTATGATCCCTTATTGATGTCCCTTGTTAAATCCACTTCAATTAGTGTAGATGAAGGGGAGGAGACAGGTTAAATAAAGATGTTTAAGCCTTGAGACAATTGAGACATGGATTGGGTATGAGTGCCATTCAGAGGGTGAATGGGCAAGACAAAATATTTAAGTGCCTTTGAACAGGGTATGGTAGTAGGTGCCAGGCGCACCGGTTTGAGTGAAGAACTGCAACGCTGCTGGGTTTTTCACTCTCAACAGTTTCACCCAAAGGACATCCAGACAACTTGACACGTCTGGGGGAAGCATTGGAGTCAACATGGGCCAGCATCCCTGTGGAACCTTGTAGAGTCCATGCCCCGATTAATTAAGACTGTTCTAAGGGCAAAAGGGGGGCGTGCAACTCAATACCAGGAAGCTGTTCTTAATGTTCTGTACACTCAGTATATATTTCCACACTATGAGGTTGGAAAAATACTGTGAAATTGTGAAAATGATGATAATGCCGTTTTAGTGTAAGAGATGTTTGAAAAGACCGCCTGAAATTGCAGCCTGTTTTGGTTGGATGGAGTTTTGGCCTGCCTGGCGATATCACCAGGCGGTATAAGTTAATAGACCAATAAAAAAAAGAGTTTCAAACCTCTCTGCAAATAACAGCTAGTTTTCAGGTTACATATCCCTCCCATTAGGCTCGCAATTAGGCCCCTCACTCAGACCACTCCCAGACTCCAAGCTAAATTCTTCCTTGAGAAATTACTCTTTGCTAAGTAGCTATGTATGTTTCTTTTTGACCATTTTAATTTAAAACAATCACAGTAAGGTACTAAATTGTTGCCCAGAAATGACTTGACATTGAGATAAAAATGGCTGCATTGGGTCTTTAAAGCAGTAGCAGCACAAGCCAGACACAACAGCTTTATTTGTCCTTGACTGACTCTTGCTCGTTCTCTCTCCCCCTATTTTTTTTCCCTCCCTCTTTTCTTGTTTTTTTAAAGTTAAATCGAACCAACTTTCCACCTTCTAATGCATCTCTCACTTCTTTCCTCTTAGCTCTGGAATCTCAGACATCAAAATAAAAAGCATCAACAGTTTGACAAAAGGATGAAAACATGCAGTGAGTACTGACCTTGAAGGCATATTTCCTGTTGATGTGGTCGTCGACAGACAGCATAGATATATGAAAGCTAGGCAGGAGGATGCTGCCGAGGATACCCTCCTCTTTCTCATCTGAAGAAAATAAAAACCGGAAACAAACATGAGTTGCATTTCCTATGCAGAACATCGTTTAACCTTCTTCAGAAGTTTTTTTTTTTTATATATAGCAGCTACTGTTGCTGTGAAACAGATCCCTCTTCCTGAACAGGAAGATTAGGTGATTAAGGTAAGGTTAACCTCTTCCTGAACAGGAGGATTAGGCCATAAGGATAGTTCAAACTACCAAGGTCCTACATGTTTGAAATGTCTTTTAAGACTGTTCATAGCAAAATGAGTATTAGAGGGCTTATGTGACGTATTACAGGACTTCATGTGACAAGTTCAACACCATGTTCAATCCCCCATCCCAGAATCTATGGAACTCTAGCCTGGTCCCACATCTGTTTGTGCGGTCTTGTGTCCCAATGAACGGTTAGCTTTACAACACAGACAGATGTGGGACCAAAGGATTGACAGCCGTCCCATATAGATTGCAAAATAGTTGGGAAGAGATTTTTGACGTGCCGATTCCATGGCATAGTGTTTATGAACTGATACACAAAACGACGCCGGATTCAAAACTTAGAATTGTTCAATTTAAATTATTATACAAAATTCTTGCTACCAATAGAATATTATTTATATGGGGGATACAATCTTCCCAGCTCTGCAGGTTTTGCTGCGAAGAGACCCGAATCACTAGATCATTTGTTTTGATACTGTCTATTTGTGGCTTGTTTTTGGTCACAGGTCCAGGAATGGCTGAAGGATTGCAATATTTACCTGGAGCTAACCCTCGCGGATAGCACTACTGGGTGATCTGAAAAGTCATAGTCAATCGATCAATAATATAATAATACTTTTAGCAAAAATGTTTATTTTCAATTTACAATCTGTAGAAACAATGACAATAGAAGGGTTCAGAACTTTTGTGAAACATCACAGTACAGTTGAGAAATATATGGAAAATAGAAATCCAATATGGATGGTGTTAAGACATAGATGGGAGGTGTTGAATGGAGCTGAAGGATGGGACTAATAACAACTAACAACAACTAAAAACAGCAAGATAACTAATGTAGGGCATGCTGTGTCCATAATAAGTATATAGGTTATAGGTTGAGAGCTTTTGTGAAGGAGCACAGTAGGAGAGATTTGGCATATAGAAGCAAACCGGATGGACATCATGAAAATGATCTGAGAGGTTGAGGGTAGAGGAAGTTCGGGAGCAAAAACAAACAACATAGAATTATTGTAAAATTGACTGTGTCCATAAAATGTATATAGTATGTATAAGCTGGAAGTAGAGGCCTAAGCATTGCTGTTCACTAGTTTACTCCAATTAGGGAAGGGGTGGTGCGGTTGGAAAGTAAATGGAAATATCTATTTTTAAAGCATCTGTATATATATGTATGTATATGTATTTATATGTATATACAGTTGAAGTCGGAAGTTTACATACACTTAGGTTGGAGTCATTAAAACTCGTTTTTCAACCACTCCACAAATGTCTTGTTAACAAACTATAGTTTTGGCAAGTCGGTTAGGACATCTACTTTGTGCATGACACAAGTAATTTTTCCAACAATTGTTTACTGACAGATTATTTCACTGTATCACAATTCCAGTGGGTCAGAAGTTTACATACACTAAGTTGACTGTGCCTTTAAACAGCTTGGAAAATTCTAGAAAATGATGTCATGCCTTTAGAAGCTTTTGACAGGATAATTTACATAATTTGAGTCCATTGGAGATGTACCTGTGGATCTATTTCAAGGCCTCCTTCAAACTCAGTGCCTCTTTGCTTGACATCATGGGAAAATCAAAAGAAATCAGCCAAGAACTCTGAAAAGAAATGGTGGACCTCCACAAGTCTGGTTCATCCTTGGAAGCAATTTCCAAATGCCTGAAGGTACCACGTTCATTAATATGTCATTTAGCAGACGCTTTTATGCAAAGTGACTTACAGTCATGTGTGCATACATTTCTACATATGGGTGGTCCCGGGGATCGAACCCACTACCCTGGCGTTACAAGCGCCATGGTCTACCAATTGAGCTCCAGAGGACCAATTGAGCTACATCTGAACAACAGCAAAGGACCTTGTGAAGATGCTGGAGGAAACAGGTACAAAAGTATCTATATCCACAGTAAAACAAGTCCTATATCGACATAACCTGAAAGGCCGCTCAGCAAGGAAGAAGCCACTGCTCCAAAACCACCATAAAAAAGCCAGACTACGGTTTGCAAGCCGAAGAACACCATCCCAACCGTGAGGCACGGGGGTGGCAGCATCATGCTGTGGGGGTGCTTTTCTGCAGGAGGGGCTGGTGCACTTCATAAAATAGATGGCATCATGAGGAAGGAAAATTATGTGGATATATTGAAGCAACATCTCAAGACATCAGTCAGGAAGTTAAAGCTTGGTCGCAAATGGGTCTTCCAAATGGACAATGACCCCAAGCATGCTTTCATAAGTTGTGGCAAAATGGCTTAAGGACAACAATGTCAAGCTATTGGAGTGGCCATCACAAAGCCCTGACCTCAATCTTATAGAACATTTGTGGGCAGAACTGAAAAACGTAGTGCGAGCTAGGGAGGCCTATAAACCTGACTGCACAAAGTAGATGTCCTAACCGACTTGCCAAAACTATAGTTTGTTAACAAGACATTTGTGGAGTGGTTGAAAAAAACGAGTTTTAATGACTCCAACCTAAGTGTATGTAAACTTCAGACTTCAACTGTATATATTTGTGAGAGAAAAAAAAAACATGGGGGGATTGGAAGTGATGCTGACAATTACATTGATGGAAGTTACAATCTATCTGCAATATTAAAGCTGATCTAACCCCCCCCCCCCCAAAAAAATAAAAAAATAAAATAACTGATGTGGGACCAGGCTAATAACAAATCTGTACAAGAACAAAACATCCTGACACAACATGTACATAGCTGAGAGGAACACCAGGAAAAAGAAAGGAATGCTGCGGTTGTCCCCATATAAACAAGTCAGCAACAGTCCTGGTCAGAAGAGAAGAGAACAACAGGACCCAGTGACAGGGAGGAAAGAGATTAGCATCTGTCCATTGATTCAACCCCAGCAGAGAGATAACTCTCACTAAGCCTTATTATGTCCAGCTGAGAGACCATACTGGGTGGAAGTGGACGTGTGTGTTGTGTGTGTTTTCTGTGAGGCACAAGCTACAGGAAGCCTAGATGCTACCACCCTCGACCACATCCACCCAGCCTACAGGGGCTGTTGCTCAAGTCTCCACACTGAATCATTGAACAAACAAATAAACAAACACAATTCAAACTAAGACAGTTATGCAAAAGAACAACACGGTCAGGGGCTCCGCATTGCAACACAACCCTGGCTAGTTTTTAAAGTGTTACAGGGTGTGCTATGGAGAGAGTTTAGAGAGCGAGAAAGAGACAGAAAGAAAGAGAGAAAGAAAGAAAGAAAGAAAGAAAGAAAGAAGAGAGAGAAAGAAAGAAAGAGAGAAAGAAAGAAAGAGAGAAAGAAAGAAAGAAAGAGAGAAAGAAAGAAAGAGAGAAAGAAAGAAAGAAAGAAAGAAAGAAAGAAAGAAAGAAAGAAAGAAAGAAAGAAAGAAAGAAAGAAAGAAAGAAAGAAAGAAAGAAAGAAAGAAAGAGAGAGAAAGTTGAGATAGGGTTGAGACTTCCTTTTGAGTAGGTTGTATGTAGAGCGAGGCTGAGACGTGGAGAAGGTGAGGTAGCTGAACTCTGTGTGACCTCTAGTTGGTACCATCCCATACAGAAAAGGAAGTAGGAATAAGGCTGGCTGTCCTTCAGCTCCCACTGAGAGGCTCCAGGATGGATTTGTTTCCTCCAGCCTGTTCTACCCTTCTCTCCCTCTCAGCCTCTTTCTCTCTCTCTCCATCCCTCCGCCTCCTCTCCAACCTTCCTCCCCCTTCGGCTCTCCTCTGATTTATTCACTAACACATGCAGTCACACATTTGACAAGGGCCCGTAGTGCACTATGTATGGAATAGGGTGCCATTTGGAGCGCAGCCATACTGTATGTACAGGATATGACCTGCTGCTGTTCAAAGGCTTCATTGTGTTTGATGTAACGTTATCTACACTACATCCTCAAACACCTCGATAACACAAAGACACATGCAAGGATATTGTTTGTGGACTTTAGATCCGCATTTAATACCGTCATCCCAGAACTGCTACAACACAAACTCTCCCAGCTGAACGTGTCCAGCTCCATCTGTCAGTGGATCACTGACTTCCTGACCAACAGCGTGCAACACGTGAAGCTGGGAAAACTTATTTCGGACTCTTTATCCTGCAGCACTGGAGCAACGCAAGGATTCGTGCTCTCACCTCTACTCACTCTACACCAGGGATCATCAACTAGATTCAGTCGCGTGACGATTTTTTCTTGAGCAGATGGTCCGGTGGCCAGAACATAATTACAAATAATTTGTAGACTGCAAATTTACCCCAAGAAGCCCAAAGAGATATATTTGACTAAAACATAATTTTGAACCTTGCTTACATTGTATACGATCACGTACACTGAGTATACCATACATTAGAAACACCTTCCTAATATTTAGTTGTGCACCCCCCCACCACCCTTTTTGCCATCAGAACAGCTTCAATTTGTCAGGGCATGGACCCATGTTGATGCCAATGCTTCCCACAGTTGGCTGGATATCCTTTGGGTGATGGACCATTCTTGATACACACAGGAAACTGTTGAGCGTGAAAAACCCAGCAGTGTTGCAGTTCTTGACACAAACCGGTTGGCCTGGCACCTACTACCATGCCCCGTTCAAAGGCACTTAAATATTTTGTCTTGCCCATTCACCCTCTGAATGGCACACTTACACAATCCATGTCTCAATTGTTTCAAGGCTTAACAATCCTTCATTAACCTGTATTTGCTTCATCTACACTGATTGAAGTGGATTTAACAAGTGACATCAATAAGGGATCATAGCTTTCACCTGGATTCACCTGGTCAGTCTATGTCATGGAAAGAGCAGGTGTTCCTAATGTTTTGTACACTCAGTGTATATCTCTCTATTATGCATGGGAATACTTTGGAAAGGATTTCCCAAATTAAAATCAATTGGAGCTGATTTCCTGGTGTTTTTACACTATTTTATGTCCAACAATTTAAAACAATTCAATAAAATAACTTGTTTTGTTTTTTTGTTGTTCAGAAAACTTTGGGGGATCCTGCTCTACACCAATGACTGCACCTTCAACAACACATCTGACAATCTACTCAAGTTTGCAGATGACACCACTCTGGTCAGTGTCATCACTGATGGTGATGAGTCCGTGTACCATGGAGAGGTCGACCGACCGGTGGCCTGGTGCAGTCAAAATAACCTGGAACTCAACACATACAAAACTGTGGAGATGGTGGTTGACTTCAGACCCCCCCCCAGATTGATGGCTCAGCTGTTAGCACGGCTGAATCATCCAAATTCCGGCAGAACATCGTCTCCCACAACTTCAAGTGGGAGGACAACATCACAGCAGTCAACAAGCCACACCAGCTGAGGTGCTACTTGCAGCAGCTGAAAAAAACCTCAAAATCTATCAGTCAATCCTGATCCGGTTTTTACGCATCATTCGTTGAGTCCATCTTTACCTCCTACATCACCGTCTGGTTTCAGTCTGCGTCTGCCCGCTCCAAGTGCAGCCTGCGACGCATTCACCTGTCTGCAGACTGGGCCATCGGCTGCCACCTGCCCTCCATCGAGGTCCTACACGACTCCATGGCAAGGAAGCGTGCAGGAAAGATCATCTCTTTCCCTCTATCTCCGTCAGTTTCTCAGTCCAGATTGGGGGTTTTCTGTTCATAAACAGAATGATTCAAATGGGGCTTCCTCCTTCTCTCATAGTGTCCAGCCAATAGGGAACAGGAACACTCCGTGTGCTACTGGCAAGCTATGAACTGGGCTCTCCATTTGATCTGCTATTGACTGAATTCTCTCTCTCTCTCTCGCTCTCTACAAATGGTCAGATCCATTAAATATTGACACAGCTGTTCAGAGAGAGTTTGAGAGTCTGTCATGAGCCCTCTCACTCCACCGGGTTACCACCTTAATTGGTTTCCACTATCTTCCACTCTGCTCACCTCTCTCTCTCTACTCAGCCTAACTAGCTCCACCTGTCCCTGCTCTGCTCGGCTCTAATTACTCTGCCAGCTGCGCTGCATTACCCACTAACCTCTCCCAGTATATTAGGCCCTGTCTTTCAGCTCTCCGGTGTCAGATCGTCTGCAAGCTCACACCCGGAACCTGTTTGCTCGCGCTTCTGGCTCACCCTGGTTTTGTGACCCCGGACCTGCCTGTTTTTGGGATACTCTTCTGCCTCAGGAGATCCAGACCTGCTTCTGCCATTACGACTCCTGACTACTCTTCAATCCCGGTAACTCTGACCAGCCTTCTGCCTTGCTACTACGTATTTTGGATTTCCCTTGAACTGTACTGCTGCCTGGTTTCATTCCGCCCCGTTGTGTCTGTGTTTCCTCCCCCCCCCCCCCAGGACTTCTGGACCACCAACCACCGGCGTCATCGGACGCTTCGCTGCCACTGGGGGGAGGCACAGACCCAGCACATCGGACGGGATAACTCCTGGAGCCTTCACTCACTCCCTACATCCCTTTCCCCTTAAGTTTAAATAAACTTTCTGGTGTGACGCAATTGTGGTCCTCTTGTCGTCTGTCTGAACCGTGACAGAGTCTCTCTCCTCCCAAAAAGGCCACACTGGCAGTAAAGCAATGATCCAGGTTAAGTAGCTACAGTACAGAAGGTCCTTTTCACACTACTAATTCGAGCCGAGCCGAGCCAAACCAAGCTGTACTGGGCTGGCCTGGTTACGCATCCACCATAGTTGCTGGAGCTGTGCTGCAAAAGGACAATGTAGAAAGAAGATATCAGAGCCAGTACCATACGATTGGGGACGGCACTGTGAGTGTGAATCAAGCATTGGTCTGCTGTTGGCTCTAGAGACTAGCCGTAACTGTGGCCTGGAGCCCATCCAGACAGATAGCTGCTCTCTTTGTGTGGACATACATCATTTCTGCTGAGCACTATGACGACAAGTCTGTGTTATTTCTGATGTCTGTCTGCTTCCCCTGTCCTGTCACACTCCCTCCGCTTTCCCTTTCAGTCCCTGACAGACAGACAAAACCCTGGGAGGCGAGCAGTGCAAAATGCTGTGGCCAGACAGACATGGGGGTGTGGGGGGAGGGGGGAGTTTACCCGTCGGCAGAGCGAAGTACTGGCATAGAGGTCATGAACTCTGTGCCCCCCCCATCGAAGCGCTTGACTGACTTCTGCCATTGTCGAGTGTGTGTCTGTGTGTGCATGCATGCGTTACAAAGCTCTGCTATAAACACGGAGACATGGCTAAATGGCAGCATCACAACACCAGGAAGCAATGAAAGTCACACCACAGGTGACCATAGGCCTTGTTGTTAATAGATTCAAGACACCATGAACAAAATGTCACTTCTGTATCACAAATCACAGATTCCCTTTCAGTCGGTTCACTCCAATGCAACATGGGAAAAACCCGCCTTCGGGAATCAAGGTTGTACAGACTGGGCGATATGGCCTAAAAATCCTATCTCTATTTTTTTCAAATGTATGGGAGATTCACAATTTACATATTTCAATATTTTTTTTAGTTTTCTCTAAATAAGCTTTGTTGTACACTTAAAGGTAAAATACACTGCATATATTATAATGAATTCAGGGTGTGTGAAATTATACCTAGGCTAAATATAGGTCTTCCACAGCCATAAGACCCACTCATAATTGTATTATTTTATCAAAATAATTTAACCTGCTTTTTTTTTGCAATAATCACTGATCTGGCTTTCAAGTCTGTCTATGAAAATGCAAACACAAATTTAACCAGAACCATGCATAATGCACATTAATTAATAATGATTAACTTCTTGTAGAGGAATTATAGAAAATAAACAGGTCTCATAAACCATTTCTCAAGCACAAGCCCACGTGCTAGTGAGTAGCCAGCTAATATTTATACTTCAAGTTTAGCCAACGTGGATCTATAATTCAAAACAGTTGAATTGTTATGAACACACCCTTCTGTCCGTCTCCAACTGTTTGAACAGCATGCTAGCCTGTCCACTTTGTTCAGATGTTGAAATCAAGTGGCCGTACTTATTTCTCAGAATGAGAACGAGTTTCCAATTCCTTCTATAATTGTGTTTTATACTTATTGCACATTTATAAAACACAGACTAGACAGCAAGTATAACAGTCTGTGGCTAAAATGCTGTTAGTGGTACGTGGTGCCACAATGCTGCGCATGACAAACTGAGCATTAATATTCCAGAATAAATGTTAATTGATACTCCTGTTTTACTAGTGTCTGCTCTGAGCGCAATTTGAGGAGTTTAGACATAAAAAGGGTATCATTAGAAAGGTGAACTTCTCCTCTATTACAGTAAAATAATGTCTCAATGTGTTTCGGGTGTCCATATGACCGATTCTATTGGACCAAACCTCAAATGCAAATAGCGAGTCAAAAACCGCCAGTCAGAAAGGGAGAAGTGATCTCTCAACTTTGTTGGCGTGAGTGGCAGGGGGAGGGGCTTGGTGTGTCTGTGGAAACAGAGAGGAAGAGACGAAGCGAGAGGTTTCACTCTCGCCAAAATCTGTCCAAAATAAGCCCAATGTGTTTCTATGGGCTTATTTTTTTGGACCTAAGCTTGTCGCCTGCCTTCCTCCTTTGGGACAACGACCCCCGTTGTTAGGACGGAGACATGAGCATCTCGTCATTATATACAGATCTCTGTGTAAACGGGAGCGAAGGAAATGAGACCAAAATGAAGCGGACATAAACGCTCATAAAAATTTTAAATAAACGTTGATATACTTGCAATACAGGCATTTGGAATATCGCACAAAAATATACATTCATATTAATCAAATTAATTTGATATATTGCCTGTCATCTCTGTTTGGTGTTTAGATAAAGGTACATGGACATCACTAACCTCTGTAGTAGTAAGAGGCACATATCTGACAGCACGAACCACCTCTTCTTCCAGAGCTTCATCCCGTGCTGTCCTGAAACAACAAAGGACCACAGAAACAGACAGTCACAACAAACGATGTCTTTATGGGGACATAAACCCCCCCCCCAAAAAAAATATTTGGGACCCCCAAAATATTTCACAATTTTTGTTGTAGCCCTGAACTAGTTTTTCTTTCAACAGGTCCAAGGCTTGATAAAATAGTTGAATATTTGGAATGGCTGTGGATCCCCAAGGAGAGGTTTGAGAAACTTGCACACCTTCTGTGGACAATAACTTTATTGATGCTGGTTAGCAACAAATATAAAAAGACAATGTCTTCGTTGTTGAGATTTTCAGTAGTAGGAAGTATTTGTGCTGAGTCACTCGTTCTAGGATCACCAGACAGCCATATGCTGTTCAGAGGTACGTAGGATTTAGTTTGTGGTACAAGATAAAGAATACAAAATAAAGGCCTGTTGTACACTCCAGATAAGATTACAAGGAAAACAGCCTTCCCCTAAGACAATATTGTATTGTTCTGTATTGTTCACAGACACACATACACACCAGTGGAGGCTGCTGAGGGGAGGACGGCTCATAATAATGGCTGGAACGGAGCAAATGGGATGGCATCAAACAAATGGAAACCATGCGATTGATATATTTGATACCATTCCACCTATTCCGCTCCAGTCATTACCACGAGCCTGTTCTCCCTCATTAAGGTGAACATACAGTACCAGTCAAAAGTTTGGACACACCTACTCATTCAAGGGGTTTTCTTTATTTTGAATACTTTCTACATTGTAGAATAATAGTGAAGACATCAAAACTATGAAATAACACATATGGAATCATGTAGTAACCAAAAAAGTGTTAAACAAATCAAAATATAGTTTATATTTGAGATTCTTCAAATTGCCACCCTTTGCCTTGATGACAGCTTTGTACACGCTTGGCATTCTCTCAACCTGGAATGCTTTTCCAACAGTCTTGAAGGAGTTCCCACATATGCTGAGCACTTGTTGGCTGCTTTTCCTTCACTCTGTCGTCCGACTCATCCCAAACCAGGTCGGGGGATTGTGGAGGCCAGGTCATCTGATGCAGCACTCCATCACTCTCCTTCTTGGTCAAATAGCCCTTACACAGCCTGGAAGCGTGTTGGGTCATTGTCCTGTTGAAAAACAAATGACAGTCCCACTAAACCCAAACCAGATGGGATGGCGTATCGCTGCAGAATGCTGTGGTAGCCATGCTGGGTAAGTGTGCCTTGAATTCTAAATAAATCACAGACAGTGTTACCAGCAAAGCACCCCCACACCATCACACCTCCTCCTCCATGCTTTACGGTGGGGAAATAGACATCGGAGATCATCCGTTTACCCACACCGCATCTCACAAAGACACGCCGGTTGGAACCAAAAATCTCCAATTTGGACTCCAGACCAAAGGACACATTTCCACCCGGTCTAATGTCCATTGCTCGTGTTTCTTGGCCCAAGCAGGTCTCTTCTTCTTATTGAGTCCTTCAGTAGTGGTTTCTTTGCAGCAATTCGACCAAGAAGGCCTGATTCACACAGTCCCCTCTGAACAGTTGATGTTGAGATGTGTCTGTGACTTGAACTCTGTGAAGCATTTATTTGGGCTGCAATTTCTGAGGCTGGTAACTCTAATGAACTTATCCTCTGAAGCAGAGGTAACTCTGGGGTCTTCCTTTCCTGTGGCGATCCTCATGAGAGCCAGTTTCATCATAGTGCTTGATGGTTTTTGCGACTGCACTTGAAGAAACTTTAAAAGTTCTTGACATTTTCTGCATTGACTGACCTTCATGTCTTAAAGTAATGATGGACTGTCGTTTCTCTTTGCTTATTTGAGCTGTTCTTGCCATAGTATGGACTTGGTCTTTTACCAAATAGGGCTATCTTCTGAATACCCCCCCTACCTTGTCACAACACAACTGATTGGCTCAAACGCATTAAGAAGAGAAATAAATTCCACAAATTAACTTTTAACAAGGGCACACCTGTTAATTGAAATGCATTCCAGGTGACTACCTCATGAAGCTGGTTGAGAGAATGCCAAGAGTGTGTAAAGCTGTCATCAAGGCAAAGGGTGGCTATTTGAAGAGTCTCAAATATAAAATATATTTTGATTTGTTTAACACTTTTTTGGTTACTACATGATTCCATATGTGTTATTTCATAGTTTTGATGTCTTCACTATTATTCTACAATGTAGAAAATAGTAACAAAAGAAAGAAAAACCCTTGAATGAGTAGGTGTGTCCAGACTTTTGACTGGTAGTGTATGTATGTATACAGTCCTGGTGGTATATGCATTTGAACATGACAGTATTGAGATGTATTTGTTCCAATAATATGATCCACCACCATCCCGGCACCCCATGCGATTCCATTCCTTCCCTGAATGTCTCGCCGATGCTTTGATCTGTTCATGGATGAGGTACCATTCTATTCTCAAAGCGTCATGTTTGTCGGATAGAACACACACTGCTAGCAACACAGCATGGGCTGGGAGAGGGACATGAGGACTGCGTCCCAAATGACACCCTGTTCCCTGTAGAGTGCCCTTTTGACATTTACATTTACATTTGAGTCATTTAGCAGACGCTCTTATTCAGAGCGACTTACAGTTAGTGAGTGCATACATTTTTCATACTGCCCCCCCCCGTGGGAAACGAATCCACAACCCTGGGGTTGCTAGCGCCATGCTCTACCAACTGAGCTACAGAGCCCTATGTGTGTTCACACAACTGTGTCTGGTCATAATCAGCTAAATGAGGCAGTCCTGCCGCTCAGTCTTGCTTTGTGTCTTAGTGTAAAAGAAGAAGAAAGAACAGAAGGACCTCTCTGGCTAACAACATCTGGCTAACACCCTCTGGCTCAAACCCTCTGGCTAACACCCTCTGGCTAACACCCTCTGGCTCAAACCCTCTGGCTAACACCCTCTGGCTAACAGCCTCTGGCTCAAACCCTCTGGCTAACACCCTCTGGCTAACAGCCTCTGGCTCTCACCCTCTGGCTCTCACCCTCTGGCTAACACCCTCTGGCTAACACCCTCTGGCTAACAGCCTCTGGCTCTCACCCTCTGGCTAACACCCTCAGGCTAACACCCTCAGGCTAACACCCTCTGGCTAACAGCCTCTGGCTCTCACCCTCTGGCTAACACCCTCTGGCTCACACCATCTGGCTCAAACCCTCTGGCTCAAACCCTCTGGCTCAAACCCTCTGGCTAACACCCTCTGGCTAACACCCTCTGGCTAACACCCTCAGGCTAACACCCTCTGGCTAACACCCTCTGGCTCACACCATATGCTAACACCCTCTGGCTCAAACCCTCTGGCTAACACCCTCTGGCTAACACCATCTGGCTCAAACCCTCTGGCTCACACCCTCTGGCTAACACCCTCTGGCTCAAACCCTCTGGCTCAAACCCTCTGGCTCACACCCTCTGGCTAACACCCTCTGGCTAACACCCTCAGGCTAACACCCTCTGGCTAACACCCTCTGGCTAACACCATGTGAAATAACTTGATCAATTGATGTTACTGATCATGAAAAGCATGCAGTTACTTGCTGTATAACTCTGATGATAGAGCTAAATGTGGAATAATCTGAAATGTGTATTTCTGACTATACTCTTCACAAGAGGTGATGACATTACAACCAAATAGTTAATAATTATTTAACAATCGAACGCTCTGCACCTTATTCTAAAGTTTTATTTATAACGACCTATAAACAAAAACAACAATGATATAATTTCTTTAAATTATATTTTAAATCAAATCACATTTTATTTGTCACATGCGGCGAATACAAAAGTTGTAGACCTTACCATGAAATGCTTACTTACAAGGCCTTAATCAACAATGCAGAGTAAGAAAATATTTGCTAAATAAACTAAAGTAAAAAAGAAACACAATAAAATAACAATAACGAGGCTATATTTATTTAACCTTTATACAGGGGGAATTACCGGTACGAGTCAACGTGAGGGGGTGCAGGTTAGCCGAGGTAATTGAGGTAATTTATACATGTAGGTAGGTAAAGTGACTATGCATATATAATAAACAGAGAGTAGCAGCAACGTAAAAAAAAAGGGGGTCAATGCAAATAGTCCAGGTAGCCATTTGATTAACTGTTAGGCAGTCTTATGGCTCGGGGTAGACGCTGTGGAGCCTTTCATATCTCTGTCTCCTTTACTCATAAACTGATTCACTGTAGTGACTCTACTGTTATATAAAGCCCTCCACATACACTCACCTGTTTGTAAAGCCAGTTGCTCTTAATGACCACTGCATTGGGGTTTCTCCGTATCGAGTTGGATCTCTTCCCAAAGTTGTGAATTTTTTTGGAGGATCTTGAGGGCTGAAAATGAGTAAGAGGGCGTATGAGCAAAACGATACACTCACATTGCTGTTCAGCTACTTTACATCATTAAAGTTTGTCCCTTTGTGTGTGTGTGTGTGTGTGTGTGTGTGTGTGTGTGTGTGTGTGTGTGTGAGTGTGAGTGTGAGTGTGTGAGTGTGTGAGTGTGTGAGTGTGTGAGTGTGAGTGTGAGTGTGAGTATGTGTGTGTGTGTGTGTGTGTGTGTGTGTGTGTGTGTGTGTGTGTGTGTGTGTGTGTGTGAGGTGAGTGTGGTGTAGTGTGAGTGTGTGTGTGTATAACTCACTCTGGCTGCGGGGCTACTAGGGTATGTAGCGTAGTCCGAGCTGCCTGTGTAGTTGGAGGCCTCACTACTCATGGTGCTCAGAGGACGCTCCTTCTTTTCATTCGCTGGAGCTTTGGGGCGGACCTAGACACCAGGAAATTAAAATGGTAGGAAATGAGCAAACAGATGGGCTCACATGATTCCTTATTCTACATGTTAGAGAGGCATGTTTGTTCTACATAACATACTTCTATCTAAGCAAAACCAGCTACAGTCTTTCCTGAGAACTTTCTGGAAGCCTCTCAGAGTCACTAATTCCTGGCCTACATCACTGCTGAATAAAACATCTGGAGAGCAATTTGTCAGCCAGACTTCAGCAGCCCATTTAAAGTTGTTAGACAGACAGACAGACAGACATACAGAGACAGACAGACAGACAGAGAGACAGAGAGAGAGAGAGAGAGGCAGACAGGCAGACAGGCAGACAGACAGGGAGATGTAGTGTTCACTGACATGGACAGGGTGATTATCTTGTGATTCATAGAGGCCATGTTGAGATCTCATTATAGCTGAGAGTCTGCTGTAGACAGACTGACTGCCTGGCCGGTCTAGATGCTTTATCTTGGCCAGTTGTAAATGAGAACTTGTTCTCAACTGGTTTACCTGGTTAAATAAAGGTGAAATAAATAAATAAATAAATAAATATACTGTAGTCGTCCTAAACTCTGTTAAGTGAGGTCAATTTGACTGATAAAAACAGTGGGTCTTGCTGAAAGGCTGAGAGTAAAGTTTAAAGAAAAAGAGACCAATGCCCATTTCAATATATAGCTGTAGGGTAGATGGGACACCTTGCAAGGTTTTGGTCCCATTGGTATCAAATCTAAATCAAATCAAATTGTATTAGTCACGTACACAGTTTACAGCAGCTATAAAAGGTGCAGTGAAATGCTTGTGTGCTAGCTCCCTCAAGACTAAGAGTACAATATTCAAGATCCATAACAAAGAGTCTAATTAATAATAACAAGTAATAGAAGAGGTAGTAAGCATAGTAATAGCCTGGTATGTACACAATAGGATATACAGTATAGATAATGACCAATAGGATATACAGTATAGATAATGACCAATAGGATATACAGTATAGATAATGACCAATAGGATATACAGTATAGATAATGACCAATAGGATATCCAGTATAGATAATGACCAATAGGATATCCAGTATAGATATGACCAATAGGATATCCAGTATAGATAATGACCAATAGGATATACAGTATGATAATGACCAATAGGATATACAGTATAGATAATGAATCAATAGGATATACAGTATAGATAATGACCAATAGGATATCCAGTATAGATAATGACCAATAGGATATCCAGTATAGATAATGACCAATAGGATATCCAGTAATAATGACCAATAGGATATCCAGTGATAATGACCAATAGGATATACAGTATAGATAATGACCAATAGGATATACAGTATAGATAATGACCAACAGGATACACAGTATAGATAATGACCAATAGGATATACAGTATAGATAATGACCAATAGGATATACAGTATAGATAATGACCAATAGGATATACAGTATAGATAATGACCAATAGGATATACAGTATAGATAATGACCAATAGGATATACAGTATAGATAATGACCAACAGGATATACAGTATAGATAATGACCAACAGGATATACAGTATAGATAATGACCAACAGGATATACAGTATAGATAATGACCAATAGGATATACAGTATAGATAATGACCAATAGGATATACGGTATAGATAATGACCAATATGATATACAGTATAGATAATGACCAATATGATATACAGTATAGATAATGACCAATAGGATATACAGTATAGATAATGACCAATAGGATATACAGTATAGATAATGACCAATAGGATATACAGTATAGATAATGACCAATAGGATATCCAGTATAGATAATGACCAATAGGGATATCCAGTATAGATAATGACCAATAGGATATCCAGTATAGATAATGACCAATAGGATATACAGTATAGATAATGACCAATAGGATATACAGTATAGATAATGACCAATAGGATATACAGTATAGATAATGATCAATAGGATATACAGTATAGATAATGACCAATAGGATATACAGTATAGATAATGACCAATAGGGATATACAGTATAGATAATGACCAATAGGATATACAGTATAGATAATGACCAATAGGATATACAGTATAGATAATGACCAACAGGGATATACAGTATAGATAATGACCAACAGGATATACAGTATAGATAATGACCAATAGGATATACAGTATAGATAATGACCAATAGGATATACAGTATAGATAATGACCAATAGGATATACAGTATAGATAATGACCAATATGATATACAGTATAGATAATGACGAATAGGATATACAGTATAGATAATGACCAATAGGATATACTTAGATATAGATAATGACCAATAGGATATACAGTATAGATAATGACCAATAGGATATACAGTATAGATAATGACCAATAGGATAGCCAGTATAGATAATGACCAATAGGATATCCAGTATAGATAATGACCAGATAGGATATACAGTATAGATAATGACCAATAGGATATACAGTATAGATAATGAACCAATAGGATATACAGTATAGATAATGACCAATAGGATATACAGTATAGATAATGACCAATAGGATATACAGTATAGATAATGACCAATAGGATATCCAGTATAGATAATGACCAATAGGATATCCAGTATAGGTAATGACCAATAGGATATCCAGTATAGGTAATGACCAACAGGATATACAGTATAGATAATGACCAATAGGATATACAGTATAGATAATGACCAATAGGGATATACAGTATAGATAATGACCAATAGGATATACAGTATAGATAATGACCAATAGGATATACAGTATAGATAATGACCAATATGATATACAGTATAGATAATGACCAATAGGATATACAGTATAGATAATGACCAATAGGATATCCAGTATAGATAATGACCAATAGGATATCCAGTATAGATAATGACCAATAGGATATACAGTATAGATAATGACCAATAGGATATACAGTATAGATAATGACCAATAGGATATACAGTATAGATAATGACCAATAGGATATACAGTATAGATAATGACCAATAGGATATCCAGTATAGATAATGACCAATGGATATCCAGTATAGATAATGACCAATAGGATATCCAGTATAGATAATTGACCAATAGGATATCCAGTATAGATAATGACCAATAGGATATACAGTATAGATAATGACCAATAGGATATCCAGTATAGATAATGACCAATAGGATATACAGTATAGATAATGACCAATAGGATATCCAGTATAGAAAATGACCAATAGGATATACAGTATAGATAATGACCAACAGGATATACAGTATAGATAATGACCAACAGGATATACAGTATAGATAATGACCAATAGGATATACAGTATAGATAATGACCAATAGGATATACAGTATAGATAATGACCAATAGGATATACAGTATAGATAATGACCAATAGGATATACAGTATAGATAATGACCAATAGGATATACAGTATATATAATGACCAATAGGATATACAGTATAGATAATGACCAATAGGATATCCAGTATAGATAATGACCAATAGGATATCCAGTATAGATAATGACCAATAGGATATACAGTATAGATAATGACCAATAGGATATACAGTATAGGTAATGACCAATAGGATATACAGTATAGATAATGACCAATAGGATATACAGTATAGATCATGACCAATAGGATATACAGTATAGATCATGACCAATAGGATATACAGTATAGATAATGACCAATAGGATATACAGTATAGATAATGACCAATAGGATATACAGTATAGATAAAGACCAATAGGATATCCAGTATAGATAATGACCAATAGGATATACAGTATAGATAATGACCAATAGGATATACAGTATAGATAATGACCAATAGGATATACAGTATAGATAATGACCAATAGGATATACAGTATAGATAATGACCAATAGGATATACAGTATAGATAATGACCAATAGGATATACAGTATAGATAATGACCAATAGGATATACAGTATAGATAATGAAACCAATAGGATATACAGTATAGATAATGACCAATAGGATATACAGTATTGATAATGACCAATAGGATATACAGTATAGATAATGACCAATAGGATATACAGTATAGATAATGACCAATAGGATATACAGTATAGGTAATGACCAATAGTATATACAGTATAGATAATGACCAATAGGATATACAGAATATATAGATAATGACCAATAGGATATACAGTATAGATAATGACCAATAGGATATACAGTATAGATAATGACCAATAGGATATACAGTATAGATAATGAAAATAGGATATACAGTATAGATAATGACCAATAGGATATACAGTATAGGTAATGACCAATAGGATATACAGTATAGATAATGACCAATAGGTATATACAGTATAGATAATGACCAATAGGATATACAGTATAGATAATGACCAATAGGATATCCAGTATAGATAATGACCAATAGGATATACAGTATAGATAATGACCAATAGGATATACAGTATAGGTAATGACCAATAGGATATACAGTATAGATAATGACCAATAGGATATACAGTATAGATAATGACCAATAGGATATACAGTATAGATCATGACCAATAGGATATACAGTATAGATAATGACCAATAGGATATACAGTATAGGTAATGACCAATAGGATATACAGTATAGATAATGACCAATAGGATATACAGTATAGATAATGACCAATAGGATATACAGTATAGATAATGACCAATAGGATATACAGTATAGATAATGACCACAGGATATACAGTATAGATAATGACCAATAGTATATACAGTATAGATAATGACCAATAGGATATACAGTATAGATAATGACCAATAGGATATACAGTATAGATAATGACCAATAGGATATCCAGTATAGATAATGACCAATAGGATATCCAGTATAGATAATGACCAATAGGATATCCAGTATAGATATGACCAATAGGATATCCAGTATAGATAATGACCAATAGGATATCCAGTATAGATAATGACCAATAGGATATCCAGTATAGATAATGACCAATAGGATATCCAGTATAGATAATGACCAATAGGATATCCAGTATAGATAATGACCAATAGGATATCCAGTATAGATAATGACCAATAGGATATACAGTATAGATATTGACCAATAGGATATACAGTATAGATAATGACCAATAGGATATACAGTATAGATAATGACCAATAGGATATCCAGTATAGATAATGACCAATAGGATATACAGTATAGATAATGACCAATAGGATATCCAGTATAGATAATGACCAATAGGATATCCAGTATAGATAATGACCAATAGGATATACAGTATAGATAATGACCAATATGATATACAGTATAGATAATGACCAATAGGATATACAGAAGATAATGACCAATAGGATATCCAGTATAGATAATGACCAATAGGATATCCAGTATAGATAATGACCAATAGGATATCCAGTATAGATAATGACCAATAGGATATCCAGTATAGATAATGACCAATAGGATATCCAGTATAGATAATGACCAATAGGATATCCAGTATAGATAATGACCAATAGGATATCCAGTATAGATAATGACCAATAGGATATCCAGTATAGATAATGACCAATAGGATATCCAGTATAGATAATGACCAATAGGATATACAGTATAGATAATGACCAATAGGATATCCAGTATAGATAATGACCAATAGGATATCCATTATAGATAATGACCAATAGGATATACAGTATAGATAATGACCAATAGGATATACAGTAGATAATGACCAATAGGATATCCAGTATAGATAATGACCAATAGGATATCCAGTATAGATAATGACCAATAGGATATACAGTATAGAAAATGACCAATAGGATATACAGTATAGATAATGACCAACAGGATATACAGTATAGATAAGACCAATAGGATATACAGTATAGATAATGACCAATAGGATATACAGTATAGATAATGACCAATAGGATATACAGTAAGATAATGACCTCAATAGGATATACAGTATAGATAATGACCAATAGGATATACAGTATAGATAATGACCACAGGATATACAGTATAGATAATGACCAATAGGATATACAGTATAGATAATGACCAATAGGATATCCAGTATAGATAATGACCAATAGGATATCCAGTATAGATAAAGACCAATAGGATATCCAGTATAGGTAATGACCAATAGGATATACAGTATAGGTAATGACCAATAGGATATACAGTATAGATAATGACCAATAGGATATACAGTATAGATAATGACCAATAGGATATACAGTATAGATAATGACCAATAGGATATACAGTATAGATAAAGACCAATAGGATATCCAGTATAGATAATGACCAATAGGATATACAGTATAGATAATGACCAATAGGATATACAGTATAGATAATGACCAATAGGATATACAGTATAGATAATGACCAATAGGATATACAGTATAGATAATGACCAATAGGATATACAGTATAGATAATGACCAATAGGATATACAGTATAGATAATGACCATAGGATATCCAGTATAGATAATGACCAATAGGATATACAGTATAGGTAATGACCAATAGTATATACAGTATAGATAATGACCAATAGGATATACAGTATAGATAATGACCAATAGGATATACAGTATAGATAATGACCAATAGGATATACAGTATAGATAATGACCAATAGGATATACAGTATAGATAATGACCAATAGGATATACAGTATAGATAATGACCAATAGGATATACAGTATAGATAATGACCAATAGGATATACAGTATAGATAATGACCAATAGGATATACAGTATAGATAATTGACCAATAGGATATACGTATAGATAATGACCAATAGGATATACAGTATAGATAATGACCAATAGGATATCCAGTATAGATAATGACCAATAGGATATCCAGTATAGATAATGACCAATAGGATATCCAGTATAGATAATGACCAATAGGATATACAGTATAGATAATGACCAATAGGATATACAGTATAGATAATGACCAATAGGATATACAGTATAGATAATGACCAATAGGATATCCAGTATAGATAATGACCAATAGGATATACAGTATAGATAATGACCAATAGAATATACATTATAGATAATGACCAATAGGATATACAGTATAGATAATGACCAATAGGATATACAGTATAGATAATGACCAACATGATATACTGTATAGATAATGACCAACAGGATATACAGTATAGATAATGACCAATAGGATATACAGTATAGATAATGACCAATAGGATATACAGTATAGATAATGACCAATAGGATATACAGTATAGATAATGACCAATAGGATATACAGTATAGATAATTACGTTTTAGTCATTTAGCAGACGCTCTTATCCAGAGCGAATTACAGGAGCAATTAGGGTTCAATGCCTTTCTCAAGGCTTCACATCGACAGATTTTTTCACCGAGTCGGCTCTGGGATTAGAACCAGCGACCTTTCGGTTACTGGCACAACACTCTTAACCACTAAGCTACCTGCCGCCGCTGACCAATAGGATATCCAGTATAGATAATGAAAAATAGGATATACAGTATAGATAATGAATATAGAGATGTTCTGTCCTAGCCTACATTCTGTAGCTATGGTACAATGTTGAGGTCTACAGGGAATGAAACTATGAAAAGAGACTAGAGCTAAAATACAGCAGTGAAAAACAAAACTGTAATCTCTTGGGATATACCGTATTGGTCCGAATATAAGACGGCCTTTTTTCCCCTCGAAATAGGTCCAAAAAAGTCGGGTCGTCTTATATTCGGGGTCTAGTATTCAGAGCGCAGTTTCTTTCTTCGGCGCTCCCTTTAAATGTCAATACACATTCGCGGCACAGATGGCGCCAAAAATTGTCCGGACGGAGGGAAGAGGCGTCCCAAACAACCAGCCCGTTACCGGTGTTTAAAGATGGAAAGACAGGCTGACCATTTAGAGACAAGTGGCTCAAAAAGTGGGCCAGGTCAATAAACAACAGCGGAGGAGCTATGATGCCAATTTCAAAATAATGGTTGTCAATAAGGCAGAGTCATCTAACAACTGCCAAGCTGCCAAGACATTCGGGGTCACTGGAGTGTAATGTAAGAAGATGGCGAGCAGAAAAACAACGCTAAAAGATGCTAACAGTCAGCGAAAAATCCTTCCGTGGTCCTCAAAGTGGTCGTTTGCATTGAGGTTGACCGGAGGGTTTTTGAATATGTCAGGGAAAAAAGAAGTGAGGGAATGCCCATTACCAGAGCTGTCATCCAGGTTAAGGCCCTGGAAATCGCCAGAGAGCTCAACATCACTGGATTTAACAGCCTCGGCTGGTGTCGTAGGATGATGCGGCGTAATGGACTGTCACTTAGACGGAGAACGAAGTTTGGCCCAACGCCTGCCGTCAGACGGAGAGAAGCTACTGTGTGAATGGATCCTGCATGCATGGGATGCTATTCCTCACAGAGCATCATCGATGGCTTTAAAAAATGTTGCATCTCAAATGCATTGGACGGCAGCGAGGACGACGTGCTTTGGGAGGAGCCGGTGGAAGCGGAGCAGCTGGGGAGCGATGACAGCGAGAGCGAACACAGCAGGGCAGAGGACGGGTGTGAGGGATAGAGAGACATCGGAGGAGAAGTTTGGCGAATTTTTGTTAAGTTTAGTTAAAATGTGTGGCCTGTATTTTCTCTGTTATTTAAAAAATGTTGCTTTATTATTGCTTGATATTAATTTTGAATCATACTGTACATAGTTTGCCTTTGTGTTTAATTCACTGTGTTTTTAATATTGTTATTTTAAAATAAAATGAAGTTCTTTGTTCGGCAAATCTAGTCTGCAAATCTGTTTTTCTAAATGTTTGTGTTGAAAAACGGGGGGTCGTCTTATAATCAGGGTCGTCTTATATTCGGACCAATACGGTATTGGGTTTCAGTTTCAGGTCAGTGAACAAGGACAGTCAGAAACCCTGATTCCAACTGCACTGTAGGGCCGTCTACAGGACAACACCCCACCAGTCTAATCCATATCCACACATATACTACCACAAAATACATACACACCTCCTTCTCTCAATACATCCTCCTTTTGTTCCCTCCCTAAATCCTCCAACACATCCCTCAATTTATCCATCAATGACCCTTTAATGACCCTTCAACGCCAACCTCAGATTCTGAGTAGTAGTCTGCATGCTTTAGCTCAATAGAACAAGGGTAGGTAGGACAACAGGTAGGTAGGTAGATAGGTAGATAGGTAGGTAGGTAGGTAGGTAGGTAGGTAGGTAGGTAGGTAGGTAGGTAGGTAGGTAGGTAGGTAGGTAGGACAACAGGAGGAGGAGGTAGGTAGGTAGGTAGGTAGGAGGTAGGTGAGTGGAGGTAGGTAGGTAGGTAGGTAGGTAGGCAGGAGGTAGGCAGGGAGGAGGACAAACAGGTTGGTAGGTAGGTAGGTAGGCAGGAGGGAGGGAGGTAGGTAGGCAGGTAGGCAGGTAGGTAGGTAGGTAGGTAGGTAGGTAGGTAGGAGGAGGGACAACAGGTAGGTAGGTAGGGAGGCAGGACAACAGGCAGGCAGGACAACAGGTAGGTAGGTAGGTAGGCAGGTAGGTAGGTAGGGAGGTAGGCAGGTAGGTAGGTAGGAGGTAGGTAGGTAGGTAGGCAGGTAGGACAGCAGGTAGGTAGGTAGGTAGGTAGGTAGGAGGAGGAGGGAGGGAGGGTAGGCAGGTAGGTAGGACAACAGGTAGGTAGGAGAAGGAGGTGGGTAGGTAGGAGGTGGTAGGTAGGTAGGCAGGTAGGTAGGGCAGGCAGGCAGGTAGGTAGGTAGGTAGGTAGGAGGTAGGTAGGTAGGTAGGACAACAGGTAGGTAGGAGATAGGCAGGCAGGCAGGGAGGCAGGTAGGTAGGTAGGGAGGGAGGCAGGTAGGTGCAGGTAGGTGTAGGGAGGGAGGTAGGAGGGTGGAAAGGACAACAGGAGGCAGTGGCAGGACAAACAGGCAGGCAGGGAGGGAGGAGGAGGCAGGAGGAGGCAGGCAGGCAGGCAGGCAGGCAGGCAGGCAGGCAGGAGGTGGCAGGCAGGCAGGAAGCAGGAGGACAAACAGGAGGTAGGCAGGCAGGAGGGAGGAGGCAGGCAGGCAGGCAGGCAGGCAGGCAGGAGGAGGAAAACAGGGGGGCAAGTAGGCAGGCAGATACATAGAAGGCAGGGACAACAGGAGGCAGGCAGGCAGGCAGGCAGGCAGGGCAGGCAGGCAGGCAGGCAGGCAGGCAGGCAGGCAGGCAGGAAAGGCAGGCAGGTTGGCAGGACAAACAGCCAGGGCAGGCAGGACAAACAGGCAGGCAAGCAGGTGCAGGCAGGCAGGGCAGGCAGGCAGGCAGGCAGGCAGGCAGGGCAGGCAGGCAGGCAGGGAGGCAGGCAGGCAGGCAGGCAGGCAGGCAGAGGGAAGGAAGGCAGGCGAAAGAAGGCGATGTAGGAGAGGCAGGGCAGGAAGAGGCAGGAGGGCAGGCAGAGGAGGCAGGAGGCAGAGAAAAAGGAGGAGGCCCGCAGCAGTTGGAGAGCATGGAAAGGGGCCACGAGGAGCAGGAAAAAAATTGAAAAAATAATATATATACGTATGCACCACTCTGAGAAGAGCGGTCTACTAAATGACTAAAAAGAAACAATTGAAAATGAAGGTAGGAAAAAGGTAGTTATGTAGGGAGGACAACAGGTAGGTAGGAAGTAGGTAGGTAGGTAGGTAGGTAGGTAGGTGAGGAAACAGGTAGTGCAGGTAGGACAGACATAGGTAGTAGGTAGGAGGTAGGTAGGACAAGAGGAGGGAGGCAGGCAGAACAGGCAGGCATGGGGTAGAGGCAGGTAGGTATGGTGCAGGCAGGCAGGTAGGCAGGCAGGCAGGCAGGCAGGCAGGCAGGGACAGGCAGGCAGGCAGCAGGGGAAGAGGCAGGCAGGCAGGAGGTGGCAGGCAGGCAGGCAGGCAGGCAGGGCAGGCAGGCAGGCAGGCAGGCAGGCAGGCAGGCAGGCAGGCAGGCAGTGACAGGCAGGAGAGAGGAGGCAGGCAGGAGGCAGGCAGGAGGGAGGCAGGCAGGCAGGAGGCAGGCAGATAGCAGGCAGGAGGCAGGCACAGATAGAGAGAGAGGAGCAGGCAGGCAGGCAGGCAGGGAGGCAGGCAGGCAGGCAGGCAGGCAGGAGGCAGGACAGACAGGACAAAGGAGGAGGCAGCAGGCAGGCAGGCAGTGCAGGCAGGCAGGCAGGCAGGCAGGGCAGCAGGGCAGGCAGGCAGGCAGGTGGAGGCAGGTGCAGGCAGGACAAAAGGAAGGTAGTGCAGGCCCCGTGTAGCTCAGGTTGGCTAGAGCATGGCGCTTGGCAAGCAGGGGCTGTGGGCTCCGCTTTCTACAATAACGATAAAAAAAATGGAAAAAATATATATATATATATATATATATATATATGCACCACTCTGGATAAGAGCCGCCTGCCAAATGACTAAAATGTAAACAATTGAAAAAGTTAGGACAACAGGTAGTTAAAGGTGTAGGTAGGACAAACAGGTAGGTAGGACAATAGGAGGTAGGAGGTGAGGTAGGCAGGACAAAGTAGTTATGTAGTGTAGGACAAACAGGCAGGCAGGCAGGTAGGCAGGCAGGCAGGAGCAGGGAGGACAAACAGGAGGGATGTAGAAGGAAACAGGCAGGTAGGGAGGCAGGCAGGGCAGGCAGGCAGGCAGGCAGGCAGGCAGGCAGGCAGGCAGGCAGGCAGAGGAGGCAGGCAGGGCAGGCAGGCAGGCAGGACAAACAGGCAGGCGAGGCAGGCAGGCAGGCAGGCAGGCAGTGCAGTGCAGGCAGGCAGGCAGGCAGGCACGGGGAGGAGGCAGGCAGGCAGGCAGGCAGGCAGGCAGGCATGTGCAGGCAGGAGACAAACAGGCAGGCAGGCAGGAGGGCAGGCAGGCAGGCAGGAGGCAGGCAGGCAGGAGGCAGGCAGGCAGGACAAACAGGCAGGCATGCAGGCAGGCAGGACAAACAGGTAGGCATGTAGGCAGGCAGGCAGGGCAGGAGGCAGGTGCAGGTGCAGGCAGGTAGGCAGGGACAAACAGGAGGGCATGTAGGTAGGAGGAAACAGGTATGGAGGCAGGCAGGCAGGCAGGAGGGTAGGAGGAGGCAGGAGTAGGTAGATACAGTGGGGGAAAAAATATTATTCAGCCACCAATTGTGCAAGTTTCACTTAAAAAAGATTGAGAGAGGCCTGTAATTTTATCATAGGTACATCGTAACTATGACAGATAAAATGAGGGAAAAAATACAGAAAATCAATTGTGGATTTTAGAATTTATTTGCAAATATGGTAGAAAATAAGTATTTGGTTAATAAATAAAGTTTAATACTTTGTTATATACTTGTTGGAATGACACAGGTAAACGTTTTGTAAGTCTTACAAGGTTTTAACACTTTGCGGATTTTGGCCATCTCCCTTCCATGCAGATTCCTTCTAGAGCAGTGATGTTTTGGGGCTGTCACGAAGAACACGGACTTTCAACTCCCTCCAAAGATTTTCTATGGGGTTGAGATCTGGAGACTGGCTAGGCCACCCAGGACCTTTGAAATGCTTTTTATGAAGCCACTTTATTGCCGGGGGGGGTGTTGGGGATCATTGTCATGCATGGAAAGACCCAGCCACGTTCATCTCTCAATGCCCTTGCTGATGGAAGGAGGTTTTCACTCAAAATCTAGATACATGGCCCCATTCATTCTTTCCTTTAAAGGCGCCCTGGTCCCTTGGCAGAAAAAACAGCCCCAAAGCATGATGTTAATAGTATGGTTTGGATGCAACTCAGCATTCTTTTCAAACACGACAAGTGAGTTTAAAAAAGTTAAGTGGTTTGTATTGACCATATGACATTTCCCAATCCTTTCTGGATCATCGCAAATGCACTCTAGCAAACTTCAGACGTGGCCTGGCACATGTACTGGCTTAAGCAGGGGGGAACGTCTTGCACTGCAGGATTTGAGTCCCTGGGGGAAGAGAGTTACTGATGGTAGGCTTTTTATTTGGTCAGCTCCTGCAGGACATTATAGGTCCCAACGTGTGTTTGGGGATTGTACGATTGTGATCATTTGATCCACGGGGTAAGATTTGGAGTGGACAGATCGAGGGAGATTATCAGTGGTTTGTATGACTTTCCATTTCCTAATAACCGCCCTACAGTTGATTTCTTCAAAACCCAAGCGGCTTGCCCATTGCAGATCTCAGTCTTCCAGCCTGAGAGGTTCACACTCATTATGGTGTCTTGAGTTGACAGCGGTTGGCCATAGTGGAGTTTGGAGTGTGACTGTTTGAGGTTGGAGTGTTTATTGATAACAAGTTAAACAGTGTTATTAATACAGTAATCGAAAGTGGAGGACAGGGAGGAGTCCTTAAAGAAGAAGTTACAGGTCTGTGAGAGCCAGAAATCTTGCTTGTTTGTAGGTGACCAAATACTTATTTCCCTCCACCATAATTTGTAAATAAATTCAATAAAAAAATTAAAGTGATTTTTGGATTTTTTCCTCAATTTGTCTGTCATAGTGACGTGGTATATGATGAAAAATTACAGGCCTCTCTCATCTTTTAAGTGGGAGAATTGCAAAGGGTGACTAAATACTTTTTTCCTGAAATTGTAGGTAGGCAGGCAGAGAAAACAGAGGCAGATATTTGGGTGCTCTGATGGCTCGTTGGTAAACATGAGTATGACTTAGTAAGACAGCACAAATAGATCTAGTGGGGTTCAGCAGGCTGATAAAGACCTGATTACCGGGAAATATTCTAGTGCAGAACAGAGGACACTGACAGGGAACAGAGACATGATTACTGGTATTTGGAACAGAGGACACTGGACAGGAAACAAGATGATTATGGATTTAGTGGGATAACAGAGAGACACTGACAGGAAAAGAGAATGATTACTGGTATTCTAGTGCAGAACAGGAGGACAACTGATGGGAATGAGAGACATGATTACTGGTCATTTGGTGCAGAAATAGAGGACACTGAGCAGGGAACAGAGATGATTATGGTATTTGGTAGAACAGAGGACACTGACAGGGAATACAGGTTGATGCAGCATACGTCCCACACAGGGAACCACAGGAAAGAGGGAACGAAACCAAGATACAGAATAAAAGACAAGATCACTATTTTTAAGACGGTCTGCCATTACCTTTTTTAGAAGGAGAGAAACCGAGAGGTTAGGCAGAAAATGTAAGAGTGTCAAATGCATTTGGCTACAGTCTAGATAGCTGTGTAGGAGGAAAGGGAGGAGCATGGATCCCATTAGAACTCAAAATATAGTAATTGTTGCCTTTTAAAATGGTGAGATATTCAAGTCTCCTGTGTGAAGGAGAAGGTGACACATTCCTGGAGAGCTATGGAGCAGCAGAGCAGAAACGGACGCCCTCTCAAGCTGACACACTTCACTTCTCTTCCATCTTTC
>NW_025536844.1:0-48394 GCF_020615455.1 Coregonus clupeaformis
TATAGCATAGCCTGGATGCTGCTGTCACGGTGTCTGGTTTTAACCGGGCTATGTATAACGTTCTCCAGCAGACTAATGCTGATCTTCACGCTCTGAGACTTCACATTCACTTCCCATAATGCCTCTGGGTTCTATAGCATAGCCTGGATGCTGCTGTCACCGGTGTCTGGTTTAACCGGGCTATGTATAACGTTCTCCAGCAGACTAATGCTGATCTTCACGCTCTGAGACTTCACATTCACTTCCCATAATGCCTCTGGGTTCTATAGCATAGCCTGGATGCTGCTGTCACCGGTGTCTGGTTTAACCGGGCTATGTATAACGTTCTCCAGCAGACTAATGCTGATCTTCACGCTCTGAGACTTCACATTCACTTCCCATAATGCCTCTGGGTTCTATAGCATAGCCTGGATGCTGCTGTCACCGGTGTCTGGTTTAACCGGGCTATGTATAACGTTCTCAGCAGACTAATGCTGATCTTCACGCTCTGAGACTTCACATTCACTTCCCATAATGCCTCTGGGTTCTATAGCATAGCCTGGATGCTGCTGTCACCGGTGTCTGGTTTAACCGGGCTATGTATAACGTTCTCCAGCAGACTAATGCTGATCTTCACGCTCTGAGACTTCACATTCACTTCCCATAATGCCTCTGGGTTCTATAGCATAGCCTGGATGCTGCTGTCACCGGTGTCTGGTTTAACCGGGCTATGTATAACGTTCTCCAGCAGACTAATGCTGACCTTCACGCTCTGAGACTTCACATTCACTTCCCATAATGCCTCTGGGTTCTATAGCATAGCCTGGATGCTGTGCACCGGTGTCTGGTTTAACCGGGCTATGTATAACGTTCTCCAGCAGACTAATGCTGACCTTCACGCTCTGAGACTTCACATTCACTTCCCATAATGCCTCTGGGTTCTATAGCATAGCCTGGATGCTGCTGTCACCGGTGTCTGGTTTAACCAGGCTATGTATAACGTTCTCCAGCAGACTAATGCTGATCTTCACGCTCTGAGACTTCACATTCACTTCCCATAATGCCTCTGGGTTCTATAGCATAGCCTGGATGCTGCTGTCACGGTGTCTGGTTTAACCGGGCTATGTATAACGTTCTCCAGCAGACTAATGCTGAGCTTCACGCTCTGAGACTTCACATTCACTTCCCATAATGCCTCTGGGTTCTATAGCATAGCCTGGATGCTGCTGTCACCGGTGTCTGGTTTAACCGGGCTATGTATAACGTTCTCCAGCAGACTAATGCTGACCTTCACGCTCTGAGACTTCACATTCACTTCCCATTCCCTTTATTTAGCATGGTGATGTTAATATAATGCTGCTTGTCTGTAACCCCCAGTGGAGGTTAATATGGTGAGACTGTATTAGACTGTATAATCTAGTCAGATCTCTCCTGGGTGCTGTTAGACTGGTTATCAGACCGGGCTGACAGGAGACTGGTTGTCAGACCGGGCTGACAGGAGGCTGGTTGTCAGGAGGAGAGACTGGCTATCTGCAGCACCTCACTACTCCACTCTACCTGACTCTACACCTGGCTATCTGCAGCACCTCACTACTCCACTCTACCTGACTCTACACCTGGCTATCTGCAGCACCTCACTACTCCACTCTACCTGCTCCATACTGTTGATCAAATGTTCCGCCATGTAGTGTGTAAAACACATTCCTGGATGAACTGGTCTTCTGTTGTCATGTAAAACCACCTGTTATGAAACAGATCATTAGGATGTTGCCCTTTTTATATGTGGGCTAGGTTGAATGGCATTCAGTCTGTTTAGTCATGATCTTACTTTGGGCTCTTTCTGACAGGTTGAATGGCATGGACTCTATTTAGTCATGATCAAGTGTAAAGACTCTCTCTCTCTCTCCTCCCTCTTTCCCTCCCTCCCTCCCTCCTCCTCCAGGTCTCTCAGCACAGTATCGTCAACAAGATGTCTCCCTCCAACCTGGCCTGTGTGTTTGGTGTCAATCTGTCCTGGCCTTCTCAGGGCTCTGTCTCTCTGACAGCTCTGACGCCGCTCAACATCTTCACCGAGATCCTTACAGAACATTACCATACAGTCTTCAGCTCCGCTGCCCCACGGGTAATGCCCTGATCGCCAGCACAGCACACCACCGTGAGGACACGCGCCACTGCACAGCACACCGTGGACTCGTCACCGTATACCGTCTTCTGCCCCGTAGCGGTAACAACCTGATTGCACGGGCCGCACCACCTCACAACGTCTTCAGTCCTACTCGGATCATACACAACGACACGCTACTTAACCCAACAGAACAGGAACACCACGCTACTCAACCCAACAGAACAGGAACACCACGCTACTCAACCCAACAGAACAGGAACGCCACGCTACTCAACCCAACAGAACAGGAACGCCACGCTACTCAACCCAACAGAACAGGAACACCACGCTACTCAACCCAACAGAACAGGAACACCACGCTACTCAACCCAACAGAACAGGAACACCACGCTACTCAACCCAACAGAACAGGAACGCCACGCTACTCAACCCAACAGAACAGGAACACCACGCTACTCAACCCAACAGAACAGGAACACCACGCTACTCAACCCAACAGAACAGGAACACCACGCTACTCAACCCAACAGAACAGGAACGCCACGCTACTCAACCCAACAGAACAGGAACACCACGCTACTCAACCCAACAGAACAGGAACACCACGCTACTCAACCCAACAGAACAGGAACACCACGCTACTCAACCCAACAGAACAGGGAACGCCACGCTACTCAACCCAACAGAACAGGAACACCACGCTACTCAACCCAACAGAACAGAGAACGCCGCTACTCAACCCAACAGAACAGGAACGCCATGCTACTCAACCCAACAGAACAGGAACGCTAACGCTACTCAACCCAACAGAACAGGAGCGCTACGCTACTCAACCCAACAGAACAGGAACGCCAGCTACTCAACCCAACAGAACAGGAACGCCACGCTACTCAACCCAACAGAACAGGAACGCTACGCTACTCAACCCAACAGAACAGGAGCATGCGCTACTCAACCCAACAGAACAGGAACGCCACGCTACTCAACCCAACAGAACAGGAACGCCACGCTACTCAACCCAACAGAACAGGAACGCCACGCTACTCAACCCAACAGAACAGGAACGCCACGCTACTCAACCCAACAGAACAGGAATGCCACGCTACTCAACCCAACAGAACAGGAACGCCACGCTACTCAACCCAACAGAACAGGAACGCCACGCTACTCAACCCAACAGAACAGGAACGCCACGCTACTCAACCCAACAGAACAGGAACGCCACGCTACTCAACCCAACAGAACAGGAACGCCACGCTACTCAACCCAACAGAACAGGAACTGCCACGCTACTCAACCCAACAGAACAGGAACGCCCACGCTACTCAACCCAACAGAACAGGGAACCACGCTACTCAACCCAACAGAACAGGAACGCCACGCTACTCAACCCAACAGAACAGGAACGCCCATCGCTACTCAACCCAACAGAACAGGAACGCACGCTACTCAACCCAACAGAACAGGAACGCCACGCTACTCAACCCAACAGAACAGGAACGCACGCTACTCAACCCAACAGAACAGGAACGCCACGCTACTCAACCCAACAGAACAGGAACGCCCGCTACTCAACCCAACAGAACAGGAACGCCACGCTACTCAACCCAACAGAACAGGAACGCCACGCTACTCAACCCAACAGAACAGGAACGCCACGCTACTCAACCCAACAGAACAGGAACGCCACGCTACTCAACCCAACAGAACAGGAACGCCTGCTTTATCTGGCTTTTCAATGATAGACGGAACAATGTTCACTTTTATTCGATACAATTTGATTCTATAAAATTCAACTTATTACATGGAATGTGCACAGGCTTCATGATGGGGGAGGGAGGGGGGAGGAGCATATGGTTCTGGGGAGGGGGAGGAGCTTATGGTTCTGGGGAGGGGGGAGAGGAGCATATGGTTCTGGGGGGGGAGCATATGGTTCTGGGGAGGGAGAAGAGAGGAGCATATGGTTCTGGGGAGGAGCATATGGTTCTGGGGAGGGAGGGAGGGGGGAGGGGAGCATATGGTTCTGGGGAGGGGGGGAGGAGCTTATGGTTCTGGGGAGGGGGGAGAGGAGCATATGGTTCTGGGGAGGGAGAAGAGAGGAGCATATGGTTCTGGGGAGGGAGGGAGGGAGGAGCATATAGTTCTGGAACACTTTAAAGAGATTGTCAGCAGATGTGGTTTTCCTGAAAGAGTTACATTTCAAAACATGAGAAATGTAATATTTAAAGAGGCAGCTGGGTTGGACAGGCCTGTGCTGCCACCTACTGTAGTAACAGCAGAGGTGCAGGCATCCTGATAAATAGGAATACACCCTTGTTCCGTTATCCCAGCACACGGACCAAGGACGTTTTTCTAATATTGAATTGTACCGTACGCGGTGAAGAATACACATTGATCTCATTGTATGTCACACCTGGGGCAAATCTGGTGATTCTAGCTAGAATTCAAACAATATTAGATCAAACCCAGGCAGGAGATATTATTATAGCAAGTGACCTAAATCATACATCACATGAGATTGACAGACGTAGCAATAAAAAAAGGCAGATTCAAGGCGCATCCAAAGAGGCTGAACATTTTCATTTCTACAAATCATCTACAGGATACCTGGAGATGTACTATTCCCAACTTACAAAAAAAAACTAAAAAAGCTATTAAATATTTTTTTTTTTAAAGCACTCCAACAATTTACTGGGTTTCATTCTCCGGTATCGTGCTTAATTACACCAATAGAAAATACACTTAGAGACAGAATCTGGAGAATGAACAGAGCGCATCTTCATACCCGAAATGTATTAAATATATCAGTGAAATAACAAAGATCTTTACCATTATGTAGACAGAGAGGTTAAAGATAAGCCTGGGTATGCTGTAATATGGGATGCCTTAAGGCGTACATTAGGGGAATGACAATTTCATACTCGTTAAATCTTAGAAAAAGCTTTACAAGGTAAAGTAGAAGAAAAAACATCTTGTCTTGTTGTTTTAGATTTACTCTTGATGTCTTGCTGTTTAGATTTGTGTTGTCCTTGATGTCTTGCTGTTTAGATTTGTGTTGTCCTTGATGTCTTGCTGTTTAGACTTGTGTTGTCCTTGATGTCTTGCTGTTTAGATTAGTGTTGTCCTTGATGTCTTGCTGTTTCGATTTGTGTTGTCCTTGATGTCTTGCTGTTTAGATTTGTGTTGTCCTTGATTTCTTGCTGTTTCGATTTGTGTTGTCCTTGATGTCTTGCTGTTTCGATTTGTGTTGTCCTTGATGTCTTGCTGTTTAGATTTGTGTTGTCCTTGATTTCTTGCTGTTTCGATTTGTGTTGTCCTTGATGTCTTGCTGTTTAGATTTGTGTTGTCCGTGATGTCTTGCTGTGTTTTGCATAGTTTTTCTTTTTGTTCATTTTGTTGGTTGTTGGGGGATGGTGGGGAGTGGAGGGAGAGGGTTTTTCCCCAGGGGGGGATCTCTGATGGTGAGGTGCAGCTCTCGGGAACTGTTGGAGAGTCTTGGATGGTTGGTGGCCTGGCTGTTGGGAGCTTGGGCCTATCGGCCACCAAATTTGACTTGATTGGAGATCTGTTGGACGTTCCCCGGGGCAGGGTGCTTGACCCTGGTTACTCCTGTGGGTCGCTCTGGATGGGAGTGTCTGCTAGATGACTGAATGTAATGTAAATGTTGATCAGCTTCACTGCAGGTAGATTGTATGTTTTAATATTCAATAAAATAAACATCTGAACTTCAGCAAGAATATGATCTTTTACTTTGAAGAGAGCCAACAACTATAAGTTAAAATCAAATGAAGCATACTACTTGATGGCAAATAAAACTGGTAAACACCTCACAGCTCACAAAATGAATACACGCCAAAGCAGTTATAGTTTTCAAAGACAAAGATACAGACGTACTGCCAAATTCTCTAAACGACATTGGAGGCAGCTTATGGTAACAGCTCTGGTGGACATTCCTGCAGTCAGCATGCCAATTGCACGCTCCCTCAACTTGAGCCATCTGTGGCATTGTGTTGTGTGACAAAACTGCACATTTTAGAGTGACCTTTTATTGTCCCCAGCACAAGGTGCAGCTGAGTAATGTTCATGCTGTTTAATCAGCTTCTTGATATGCCACACCTGTCAGGTGGATGGATTATCTTGGCAAAGGAGAAATGCTCACTAACAGGGATATAAACAAAATTGTGCACAAAATTTGAGAAATAAGCTTTTTGTGCCTATGGAACATTTCTCAGATATTTTATTTCAGCTCATGAAACATGGGACCAACACTTTACATGTTGCGTTTATATTTTTGTTCACTATAGATTTATCAATAATGGCTGTCGATGCCAAAAAGGCTTTCGAACCGTCTTTAATGGCCTTTTTCTATTAACTTTAGAAGCTTTCAACTTTCCAGCTGAAATAATAAATGTAATAATATGATATAAATGTCCTAAAGCAAAAATGTATACAAATAATATATCTGATGAAATAACTTTAGAAAGGGGGCACAAGACAGGGATGTCTTCTCTCGCCCTCTCCTGTTTGTACTGGCAATTGAACCGCTTGCAGAAAGAATGATACAGGACCCAAACGTAACAGGTATCAGTATTGGTAAACATGAATATAAAATAAACGTATTTGCAGATGATCTCCTGATTTACCTGACCAATATTGAAAACTCAATGCCCTCTTGCTAAAAAATATTTTCTGAATACTCTCAGAATAGAAAATTAACGTGGACTTCAATCTCACATACAAAATATCACCTAGATACATACTCAAGCCTTTCAGTTACAGATGTTCTATAAAATTCTGTCAACAAAGAAAACGCTTTGTAGTTGGGGGTATTGAGCAAGACTCTAAATGCAGATTCTATCATCAAGAAGAGGAGGACATAATGCTTCTGTATTGGTACTGTCTGACAGTGAGCAAAGTTCTTGGCTACAGGTTCAAGGCTGGCTTTCCCATCACTCCATCAGACTACATATTAACCCTCAGCTTATCATCTTAGGTGACCTCAATGTCCATAGTCCATCGATTAACAACACAACACTTCTGCTAGGTCAAATGTTCATGTGAAAAAACACAATTCTACATTTAAAAAAAAAACGAAATAATGGGAAAAAAGAATAACTCATGATCTACAGCAATCCTTTAAGTGGACAAAAAAAGTAATATTTAGGATACTTCAGTGACAACAAACAACAAATATATATATATTTTATATATATACTTTATCCCATTATTCAAGAATATGAAAGCAGACCTAATTAAATGGATCTTCCCTTAAATCTAACAGGTAGAAAAAACCTCTTCAGAAATGGCATGGCTCCCAAAGTTTATATACTTATTCTCTGTAATACCATTTACCCCAACCGAAGACTTTCTTTAAAGAAGTATACTCAGTCATAACAGACTTTATATGGGCAAATAAAACTCATAGAATAAAAGGAAAGTTTTACATCTTCCTTAGTCTGAGGGTGGTTTTAACTTTCCAGACTTGGAATTGTATCAACTCGCCACCCAAGGCTTTTACTTGTGACATATAGTTAAATGTACTGAAGAGGAAACGATGGGTACATATTGAAGATGTGCATGCTCATCCCCAGAATACTTTCAGGTGTCTATTTTCAAAAGGATAAAGCTAAGAACATTAACAACTTCATAGTTAAAGAACACTACAACAAAATGGAAGAAAATGGAACGTATTCTACAAGAACCAAATTCACTCCCTAGAAACACAACCCTATGGAACAATCCTTGATAGCTTTTCCGAATTCACTGATAAATTGGTTCAAAATTGAAAACTAAAGGCATAGAAAACCGTAAATGACTTGGTAATAGGAAATACATTTCCAATTTTGGATTGACCAATGTACATATTTTCAAATACATGCAACTTAAAAGTTTTATATCCCAAAATGTCAATTTGAAGTCTTTTTGGAGATCAGAGCAATCTTGATGGAATGCTATTTGAGTCAGAAAAGGATGTTCATAGGTAAGATATACAAAACCTTGCAGAGAGCCTATCCAACTGACAATCTCTTAGAAAAAATAATACATTATTGGAACCAAGACTTGGATGTAATGTTGGAACATAAATGTATGTACAGAATGGATTATGCAAGCGACAAAATTCACAGATTCTACAGCAAACAACGGCAGAGTCATGTCTGAAGTGTAAAACTACTAATGACTCAATAATCCATGCCTTCTGGGAATGTTATGAAGTCCAAAAGTTATGGGCAGAGTTGGAAAGATGGATGTCAGAAGTACCTGCAACGTAAATGTACAGTCGTGGTCAAAAGTTTTGAGAATGACATAAGCATTAGTCTTCACAAAGTTTGCTGCTTCAGTGTTTTTAGATATTTTAGTCAGATGTTACTATGGTATACTGAAGTATAATTACAAGCATTCCATAAGTGTCGAAGGCTTTTATTAACAATTACATTAAGTTTATGCAAAGAGTCAATATTTGCAGTGTTGACCCTTCTTTTCAAGACCTCTGCAATCCGCCCTGGCATGCTGTCAATTAACTTCTGGGCCACATCCTGACTGATGGCAGCCCATTCTTGCATAATCAATGCTTGGAGTTTGTCATAATTTTGTTTGTCCACCCGCCCGACCACAAGTTCTCAATGGGATTAAGGTCTGGGGAGTTTCCTGGCCATGTACCCAACATTTCGATGTTTTGTTCCCCGAGCCACTTAGTTATCACTTTTGCCTTATGGCAAGGTGCTCCATCATGCTGGAAAAGGCATTCTTTGTCACCAAACTGTTCTTGGATGGTTGGGAGAAGTTGCTCTCGGAGGATGTGTTGGTACCATTCTTTATTCATGGCTGTGTTCTTAGGCAAAATTGTGAGTGAGCCCACTCCCTTGGCTGAGAAGCAACCCCACACATGAATGGTCTCAGGATGCTTTACTGTTGTCATGACACAGGACTGATGGTAGCGCTCACCTTGTCTTCTCCGGACAAGCATTTTTCCGGATGCCCCAAACAATCGGAAAGGGGATTCATCAGAGAAAATGACTTTACCCCAGTCCTCAGCAGTCCAATCACTGTACCTTTTGCAGAATATCAGTCTGTCCCTGATGTTTTTCCTGGAGAGAAGTGGCTTCTCGCTGCCCTTCTTGATACCAGGCCATCCTCCAAAAGTCTTCAGCCTCACTGTGCGTGCAGATGCACTCACACCTGCCTGCTGCCATTGCTGAGCAAGCTCTGCACTGGTGGTGCCCGATCCGCAGCTGAATCAACTTTAGGAGACAGTCCTGGCGCTTGCTGGACTTTCTTGGGCGCCCTGAAGCCTTCTTCACAACAATTGAACCTCTCCTTGAAGTTCTTGATGATCCGATAAATGGTTGATTTAGGTGCAATCTTACTAGCAGCAATATCCTTGCCTGTGAAGCCCTTTTTGTGCAAAGCAATGATGACAGCACGTGTTTCCTTGCAGGTAACCATGGTTAAGAAGAAGAACAATGATTTCAAGCACCACCCTCCTTTTAAAGCTTCCAGTCTGTTATTCTAATCTCCAGCCTTGTCCTCGTCAACACTCTCACCTGTCATAACGAGATAATCACTGACATGATGTCAGCTGGTCCTTTTGTGGCAGGGCTGAAATGCAGTGGAAATGTTTTTGGGGGATTAAGTTCATTTTCATGGAAAAGAGGGACTTTGCAATTAATTGCAATTCATGTGATCACTCTTCATAACATTCTGGAGTATATGCAAATTGACATCATAAAAACTAAGGCAGCAGACTTTGTGAAAATTAATATTTCTGTCATTCTCAACTTTTGACTACGACTGTACTTTTAAACCCGTCTGTCGGCATATTTCAAGACATGGCATATGAGGGTGCAGTGAGATACCCAATGGGTTGGACGATACTTTTCGTCAATCATCTTAAAAAAAACGTACACTTAAAAACTGGAAATCAGCCAATCCTCTGTTAATGCAATAGAATGGTCAAATGCTTTATCATCTTAAAATTGAAAGTGCGAAGGAGAGAAACATGGTGCAGTTTGAGACTGGAGATGGGTGTGTGTCTGGGCAGGTGGGATGTTGTTTGTTTGTGTATGTAGTTATATACTTTATAAAATAAAATCTTTACCAAAAAAATTGCTAAGCCACTGTACAGCTTTTTTCAGCATATTCCTACTACAATGTGTATTCAGATCATCCACGACACTACGGTCCAAACCTCCTCAACCAAAACGTAATGGTAATTTGCTGATCATCTACTGGGATGACCTTTTTGATGGAAGGTCCAACCACCTTGTGCACCTTCAATAAGATGGCTCCTGGAATCTGTGCCTTTTGATGAATGCCTGTAAAACTAATTTCTAAACAGACATTGCCTTACTGCTACTTATTTAAACATGTACTGGTACCAAGAGCCGAACTATGATGCAAAACCAACCACCTCTGGCCTTCTAATGCTGTAAGAAAACAGTTTGCGACCTTCAAAAAAATAAAACATCCCACTGTGGTGTTGCCATAGCAACGTAACATAACGCTGGTCACGGTGACCTTGAAGGCTCCGAGGATCTGAGGTGCTTTACTCTGTTCTGCTGTGTGACTCTGTGTTCCCCCCCTGCTGTGTGACTCTGTGTCCCCCCTGCTGTGTGACTCTGTGTTCCCCCCCTGCTGTGTGACTCTGTGTTCCCCCTGCTGTGTGACTCTGTGTTTCCCCCCTGCTGTGTGGTTCTGTGTTCCCCCTGCTGTGTGACTCTGTGTTCCCCCCCCCTCTGCTGTGTGGTTCTGTGTTCCCTTCTGCTGTGTGACTCTGTGTTCCCCCTGCTGTGTGACTCTGTGTTCCCCCCTGCTGTGTGACTCTGTGTTTCCCCCCCTGCTGTGTGACTCTGTGTTCCCCCCCTGCTGTGTGGTTCTGTGTTCCCCCTGCTGTGTGACTCTGTGTTTCCCCCTCTGCTGTGTGACTCTGTGTTCCCCTCTGCTGTGTGACTCTGTGTTTCCCCCTGCTGTGTGACTCTGTGTTCCCCTCTGCTGTGTGGTTCTGTGTTCCCCTCTGCTGTGTGACTCTGTGTTCCCCCCTGCTGTGTGACTCTGTGTTCCCCCCTGCTGTGTGACTCTGTGTTCCCCCTGCTGTGTGACTCTGTGTTCCCCCTCTGCTGTGTGGTTATGTGTTCCCCTCTGCTGTGTGACTCTGTGTCCCCCCTGCTGTGTGACTCTGTGTTTCCCCCTGCTGTGTGACTCTGTGTTCCCCTCTGCTGTGTGACTCTGTGTTCCCCCTGCTGTGTGACTCTGTGTTCCCCTCTGCTGTGTGACTCTGTGTTCCCCCCTGCTGTGTGACTCTGTGTTCCCCCCTGCTGTGTGACTCTGTGTTCCCCTCTGCTGTGTGACTCTGTGTCCCCCCCTGCTGTGTGACTCTGTGTTTCCCCCCTGCTGTGTGACTCTGTGTTCCCCTCTGCTGTGTGACTCTGTGTTTCCCCCCTGCTGTGTTGTTCTATGTTCCCCCTGCTGTGTGACTCTATGTTTCCCCCTGCTGTGTGACTCTGTGTTCCCCTCTGCTGTGTGACTCTGTGTCCCCCCTGCTGTGTGACTCTGTGTTCCCCCTGCTGTGTGACTCTGTGTTCCCCTCTGCTGTGTGACTCTGTGTTCCCCCCCCTGCTGTGTGGTTCTATGTTCCCCCCTGCTGTGTGACTCTATGTTCCCCCCTGCTGTGTGACTCTGTGTTCCCCCCTGCTGTGTGACTCTGTGTTTCCCCTCTGCTGTGTGACTCTGTGTTCCCCCTGCTGTGTGACTCTGTGTTTCCCCCTGCTGTGTGACTCTGTGTTCCCCTCTGCTGTGTGACTCTGTGTTTCCCCCTGCTGTGTGACTCTGTGTTCCCCTCTGCTGTGTGACTCTGTGTTCCCCTCTGCTGTGTGACTCTGTGTTCCCCCCTGCTGTGTGACTCTGTGTTCTCCTCTGCTGTGTGGTTCTATGTTCCCCCCTGCTGTGTGGTTCTATGTTCCCCTCTGCTGTGTGGTTCTGTGTTCCCCCCTGCTGTGTGACTCTGTGTTCTCCTCTGCTGTGTGACTCTGTGTTCTCCTCTGCTGTGTGACTCTGTGTTCCCCCCTGCTGTGTGACTCTATGTTCTCCTCTGCTGTGTGACTCTGTGTTCCCCCCTGCTGTGTGACTCTGTGTTCCCCTCTGCTGTGTGACTCTTTGTTCCCCCCTGCTGTGTGACTCTGTGTTCCCCCCCTGCTGTGTGACTCTGTGTTCCCCCTCTGCTGTGTGACTCTGTGTTCTCCCCTGCTGTGTGACTCTGTGTTCCCCTCTGCTGTGTGACTCTTTGTTCCCCCCTGCTGTGTGACTCTGTGTTCCCCCCCTGCTGTGTGACTCTGTGGTCCCCCCTGCTGTGTGACTCTGTGTTCCCCCTGCTGTGTGACTCTGTGTTCCCCCCTGCTGTGTGGTTCTGTGTTCCCCCCTGCTGTGTGACTCTGTGTTCCCCCCTGCTGTGTGGTTCTGTGTTCCCCTCTGCTGTGTGACTCTTTGTTCCCCCCTGCTGTGTGACTCTGTGTTCCCCCCTGCTGTGTGGTTCTGTGTTCCCCCTGCTGTGTGACTCTGTGTTCCCCCTGCTGTGTGGTCCTGTGTTCCCCCTCTGCTGTGTGACTCTTTGTTTCCCCCTGCTGTGTGTCTCTGTGTTCCCCCCTGCTGTGTGACTCTGTGGTCCCCCTGCTGTGTGACTCTGTGTTCCCCCCTGCTGTGTGACTCTGTGTTCCCCCTCTGCTGTGTGACTCTGTGTTCCCCCCTGCTGTGTGACTCTGTGTCCCCCCTGCTGTGTGACTCTGTGTCCCCCCTGCTGTGTGACTCTGTGTTTCCCCCTGCTGTGTGACTCTGTGTTTCCCCCTGCTGTGTGACTCTGTGTTCCCCCTCTGCTGTGTGACTCTGTGTTTCCCCCTGCTGTGTGACTCTGTGTTCCCCCTGCTGTGTGACTCTGTGTTCCCCCTGCTGTGTGACTCTGTGTTCCCCCCTGCTGTGTGACTCTATGTTCCCCCCTGCTGTGTGACTCTGTGTTTTCCCCCCTGCTGTGTGGTTCTGTGTTCTCCTCTGCTGTGTGGTTCTATGTTCCCCCCTGCTGTGTGACTCTGTGTTCCCCCCTGCTGTGTGACTCTGTGTTCCCCCCTGCTGTGTGGTTCTGTGTTCTCCTCTGCTGTGTGGTTCTATGTTCCCCCCCTGCTGTGAGACCAGGGTACTGAGAGACCAGGGTACTGAGAGACCAGGGTACTGAGAGACCAGGGTACTGAGAGACCAGACAGACTGTGAAACAATAACTATGTTTACCTTGTCTTCTCCCTGCACAGTGACACGGTGGTGTTTGGAAACGCTAGTTTAGGCTGTGCTATATGTTACTGCTCCGTTCTGCTGTGTAACGCTAGTTTAGGCTGTGCTATATGTTACTGCTCCGTTCTGCTGTGTAACACTAGTTTAGGCTGTGCTATATGTTACTGCTCCGCTTCTGCTGTGTAAAGCTAGTTTAGGCTGTGCTATATGTTACTGCTCCGTTCTGCTGTGTAACGCTAGTTTGGGCTGTGCTATATGTTACTGCTCCGTTCTGCTGTGTAACGCTAGTTTAGGCTGTGCTATATGTTACTGCTCCGTTCTGCTGTGTAACGCTAGTTTAGGCTGTGCTATATGTTACTGCTCCGTTCTGCTGTGTAACGCTAGTTTAGGCTGTGCTATATGTTACTGCTCCGTTCTGCTGTGTAACACTAGTTTAGGCTGTGCTATATGTTACTGCTCCGTTCTGCTGTGTAACGCTAGTTTAGGCTGTGCTATATGTTACTGCTCCGTTCTGCTGTGTAACGCTAGTTTAGGCTGTGCTATATGTTACTGCTCCGTTCTGCTGTGTAACGCTAGTTTAGGCTGTGCTATATGTTACTGCTCCGTTCTGCTGTGTAACGCTAGTTTAGGCTGTGCTATATGTTACTGCTCCGTTCTGCTGTGTAACGCTAGTTTAGGCTGTGCTATATGTTACTGCTCCGTTCTGCTGTGTAACGCTAGTTTAGGCTGTGCTATATGTTACTGCTCCGTTCTGCTGTGTAACGCTAGTTTAGGCTGTGCTATATGTTACTGCTCCGTTCTGCTGTGTAACGCTAGTTTAGGCTGTGCTATATGTTACTGCTCCGTTCTGCTGTGTAACGCTAGTTTAGGCTGTGCTATATGTTACTGCTCCGTTCTGCTGTGTAACGCTAGTTTAGGCTGTGCTATATGTTACTGCTCCGTTCTGCTGTGTAACGCTAGTTTAGGCTGTGCTATATGTTACTGCTCCGTTCTGCTGTGTACGCTAGTTTAGGCTGTGCTATATGTTACTGCTCCGTTCTGCTGTGTAACGCTAGTTTAGGCTGTGCTATATGTTACTGCTCCGTTCTGCTGTGTAACGCTAGTTTAGGCTGTGCTATATGTTACTGCTCCGTTCTGCTGTGTAACGCTAGTTTAGGCTGTGCTATATGTTACTGCTCCGTTCTGCTGTGTAACGCTAGTTTAGGCTGTGCTATATGTTACTGCTCCGTTCTGCTGTGTAACGCTAGTTTAGGCTGTGCTATATGTTACTGCTCCGTTCTGCTGTGTAACGCTAGTTTAGGCTGTGCTATATGTTACTGCTCCGTTCTGCTGTGTAACGCTAGTTTAGGCTGTGCTATATGTTACTGCTCCGTTCTGCTGTGTAACGCTAGTTTAGGCTGTGCTATATGTTACTGCTCCGTTCTGCTGTGTAACGCTAGTTTAGGCTGTGCTATATGTTACTGCTCCGTTCTGCTGTGTAACGCTAGTTTAAGGCTGTGCTATATGTTACTGCTCCGTTCTGCTGTGTAACGCTAGTTTAGGCTGTGCTATATGTTACTGCTCCGTTCTGCTGTGTAACGCTAGTTTAGGCTGTGCTATATGTTACTGCTCCGTTCTGCTGTGTAACGCTAGTTTAGGCTGTGCTATATGTTACTGCTTCGTTCTGCTGTGTAACGCTAGTTTAGGCTGTGCTATATGTTACTGCTCCGTTCTGCTGTTTGTAACGCTAGTTTAGGCTGTGCTATATGTTACTGCTCCGTTCTGCTGTGTAACGCTAGTTTAGGCTGTGCTATATGTTACTGCTCCGTTCTGCTGTGTAACGCTAGTTTAGGCTGTGCTATATGTTACTGCTCCGTTCTGCTGTGTAACGCTAGTTTAGGCTGTGCTATATGTTACTGCTCCGTTCTGCTGTGTAACGCTAGTTTAGGCTGTGCTATATGTTACTGCTCCGTTCTGCTGTGTAACGCTAGTTTAGGCTGTGCTATATGTTACTGCTCCGTTCTGCTGTGTAACGCTAGTTTAGGCTGTGCTATATGTTACTGCTCCGTTCTGCTGTTTGGATACGCTAGTTTAGGCTGTGCTATATGTTACTGCTCCGTTCTGCTGTGTAACGCTAGTTTAGGCTGTGCTATATGTTACTGCTCCGTTCTGCTGTGTAACGCTAGTTTAGGCTGTGCTATATGTTACTGCTCCGTTCTGCTGTGTAACGCTAGTTTAGGCTGTGCTATATGTTACTGCTCCGTTCTGCTGTGTAACGCTAGTTTAGGCTGTGCTATATGTTACTGCTCCGTTCTGCTGTGATACGCTAGTTTAGGCTGTGCTATATGTTACTGCTCCGTTCTGCTGTGTGATACGCTAGTTTAGGCTGTGCTATATGTTACTGCTCCGTTCTGCTGTGTAACGCTAGTTTAGGCTGTGCTATATGTTACTGCTCCCGTTCTGCTGTGTAACGCTAGTTTAGGCTGTGCTATATGTTACTGCTCCGTTCTGCTGTGTAACGCTAGTTTAGGCTGTGCTATATGTTACTGCTCCGTTCTGCTGTGTAACGCTAGTTTAGGCTGTGCTATATGTTACTGCTCCGTTCTGCTGTGTAACGCTAGTTTAGGCTGTGCTATATGTTACTGCTTCCGTTCTGCTGTGTAACGCTAGTTTAGGCTGTGCTATATGTTACTGCTCCGTTCTGCTGTGTAACGCTAGTTTAGGCTGTGCTATATGTTACTGCTCCGTTCTGCTGTGTAACGCTAGTTTAGGCTGTGCTATATGTTACTGCTCCGTTCTGCTGTGTAACGCTAGTTTAGGCTGTGCTATATGTTACTGCTCCGTTCTGCTGTGTTAGCTAGTTTAGGCTGTGCTATATGTTACTGCTCCGTTCTGCTGTGTTACGCTAGTTTAGGCTGTGCTATATGTTACTGCTCCGTTCTGCTGTGTAATCGCTAGTTTAGGCTGTGCTATATGTTACTGCTCCGTTCTGCTGTGTAACGCTAGTTTAGGCTGTGCTATATGTTACTGCTCCGTTCTGCTGTGTAACGCTAGTTTAGGCTGTGCTATATGTTACTGCTCCGTTCTGCTGTGTAACGCTAGTTTAGGCTGTGCTATATGTTACTGCTCCGTTCTGCTGTGTAACGCTAGTTTAGGCTGTGCTATATGTTACTGCTCCGTTCTGCTGTTTGGATACGCTAGTTTAGGCTGTGCTATATGTTACTGCTCCGTTCTGCTGTTTGGATACGCTAGTTTAGGCTGTGCTATATGTTACTGCTCCGTTCTGCTGTGTAACGCTAGTTTAGGCTGTGCTATATGTTACTGCTCCGTTCTGCTGTGTAACGCTAGTTTAGGCTGTGCTATATGTTACTGCTCCGTTCTGCTGTGTAACGCTAGTTTAGGCTGTGCTATATGTTACTGCTCCGTTCTGCTGTGTAACGCTAGTTTAGGCTGTGCTATATGTTACTGCTCCGTTCTGCTGTGTTAACGCTAGTTTAGGCTGTGCCATATGTTACTGCTCCGTTCTGCTGTGTAACGCTAGTTTAGGCTGTGCTATATGTTACTGCTCCGTTCTGCTGTGTAACGCTAGTTTAGGCTGTGCTATATGTTACTGCTCCGTTCTGCTGTGTAACGCTAGTTTAGGCTGTGCTATATGTTACTGCTCCGTTCTGCTGTGTAACGCTAGTTTAGGCTGTGCTATATGTTACTGCTCCGTTCTGCTGTGTAACACTAGTTTAGGCTGTGCTATATGTTACTGCTCCGTTCTGCTGTGTAGCTAGTTTAGGCTGTGCTATATGTTACTGCTCCGTTCTGCTGTGTAACGCTAGTTTAGGCTGTGCTATATGTTACTGCTCCGTTCTGCTGTGTAACGCTAGTTTAGGCTGTGCTATATGTTACTGCTCTGTTCTGCTGTGTTACTAGTTTAGGCTGTGCTATATGTTACTGCTCCGTTCTGCTGTGTTACGCTAGTTTAGGCTGTGCTATATGTTACTGCTCCGTTCTGCTGTGTAACGCTAGTTTAGCTGTGCTATATGTTACTGCTCCGTTCTGCTGTGTAACGCTAGTTTAGGCTGTGCTATATGTTACTGCTCCGTTCTGCTGTGTAACGCTAGTTTAGGCTGTGCTATATGTTACTGCTCCGTTCTGCTGTGTAACGCTAGTTTAGGCTGTGCATATGTTACTGCTCCGTTCTGCTGTGTAACGCTAGTTTAGGCTGTGCTATATGTTACTGCTCCGTTCTGCTGTGTAACGCTAGTTTAGGCTGTGCTATATGTTACTGCTCCGTTCTGCTGTGTAACGCTAGTTTAGGCTGTGCTATATGTTACTGCTCCGTTCTGCTGTTTGGATACGCTAGTTTAGGCTGTGCTATATGTTACTGCTCTGTTCTGCTGTGTAACGCTAGTTTAGGCTGTGCTATATGTTACTGCTCCGTTCTGCTGTTTGGATACGCTAGTTTAGGCTGTGCTATATGTTACTGCTCCGTTCTGCTGTGTAACGCTAGTTTAGGCTGTGCTATATGTTACTGCTCCGTTCTGCTGTGTAACGCTAGTTTAGGCTGTGCTATATGTTACTGCTCCGTTCTGCTGTGTAACGCTAGTTTAGGCTGTGCTATATGTTACTGCTCCGTTCTGCTGTGTAACGCTAGTTTAGGCTGTGCTATATGTTACTGCACCGTTCTGCTGTGTAACGCTAGTTTAGGCTGTGCTATATGTTACTGCTCCGTTCTGCTGTGTAACGCTAGTTTAGGCTGTGCTATATGTTACTGCTCCGTTCTGCTGTGTAACGCTAGTTTAGGCTGTGCTATATGTTACTGCTCCGTTCTGCTGTTTGGATACGCTAGTTTAGGCTGTGCTATATGTTACTGCTCCGTTCTGCTGTTTGGATACGCTAGTTTAGGCTGTGCTATATGTTACTGCTCCGTTCTGCTGTGTAACGCTAGTTTAGGCTGTGCTATATGTTACTGCTCCGTTCTGCTGTGTAACGCTAGTTTAGGCTGTGCTATATGTTACTGCTCCGTTCTGCTGTGTAACGCTAGTTTAGGCTGTGCTACATGTTACTGCTCCGTTCTGCTGTTTGGATACGCTAGTTTAGGCTGTGCTACAGTGGGGAAAAAAGTATTTAGTCAGCCACCAATTGTGCAAGTTCTCCCACGTAAAAAGATGAGAGAGGCCTGTAATTTTTATCACTTAGGTACACGTCAACTATGACTGACAAAATGAGGAAAAAAAAATCCAGAAAAATCACATTGTAGGATTTTTTATGAATTTATTTGCAAATTATGGTGGAAAATAAGTATTTGGTCAATAACAAAAGTTTCTCAATACTTTGTTATATACCCTTTGTTGGCAATGACACAGGTCAAACGTTTTCTGTAAGTCTTCCAAGGTTTTCACACACTGTTGCTGGTATTTTGGCCCATTCCTCCATGCAGATCTCCTCTAGAGCAGTGATGTTTTGGGGCTGTCGCTGGGCAACACAGACTTTCAACTCCCTCCAAAGATTTTCTATGGGGTTGAGATCTGGAGACTGGCTAGGCCACTCCAGGACCAGAAATGCTTCTTACGAAGCCACTCCTTCGCTGCCCGGGCGGTGTGTTTGGGATCATTGTCATGCTGAAAGACCCAGCCACGTTTCATCTTCAATGCCCTTGCTGATGGAAGGAGGTTTTCACTCAAAATCTCACGATACATGGCCCCATTCATTCTTTCCTTTACATGGATCAGTCGTCCTGGTCCCTTTGCAGAAAAACAGCCCCAAAGCATGATGTTTCCACCCCCATGCTTCACAGTAGGTATGGTGTTCTTTGGATGCAACTCAGCATTCTTTGTCCTCCAAACACGACGAGTTGAGTTTTTACCAAAAAGTTCTATTTTGGTTTCATCTGACATTCTCCCAATCCTCTTCTGGATCATCCAAATGCACTCTAGCAAACTTCAGACAGGCCTGGACATGTACTGGCTTAAGCAGGGGGACACGTCTTGCACTGCAGGATTTGAGTCCCTGGCGGCGTAGTGTGTTACTGATGGTAGGCTTTGTTACTTTGGTCCCAGCTCTCTGCAGGTCATTCACTAGGTCCCCCCGTGTGGTTCTGGGATTTTTGCTCACCGTTCTTGTGATCATTTTGACCCCACAGGGTGAGATCTTGCGTGGAGCCCCAGATCGAGGGAGATTATCAGTGGTCTTGTATGTCTTCCATTTCCTAATAATTGCTCCCACAGTTGATTTCTTCAAACCAAGCTGCTTACCTATTGCAGATTCAGTCTTCCCTGCCTGGTGCAGGTCTACAATATTGTTTCTGGTGTCCTTTGACAACTCTTTGGTCTTGGCCATAGTGGAGTTTGGAGTGTGACTGTTTGAGGTTGTGGACAGGTGTCTTTTATACTGATAACAAGTTCAAACAGGTGCCATTAATACAGGTAACGAGTGGAGGACAGAGGAGCCTCTTAAAGAAGAAGTTACAGGTCTGTGAGAGCCAGAAATCTTGCTTGTTTGTAGGTGACCAAATACTTATTTTCCACCATAATTTGCAAATAAATTCATAAAAAATCCTACAATGTGATTTTCTGGATTTTTTTTTCTCAATTTGTCTGTCATTGTTGACGTGTACCTATGATGAAAATTACAGGCCTCTCTCATCCTTTTAAGTGGGAGAACTTGCACAATTGGTGGCTGACTAAATACTTTTTTTCCCACTGCATATGTTACTGCTCCGTTCTGCTGTGTAACGCTAGTTTAGGCTGTGCTATATGTTACTGCTCCGTTCTGCTGTGTAACGCTAGTTTAGGCTGTGCTATATGTTACTGCTCCGTTCTGCTGTGTAACGCTAGTTTAGGCTGTGCTATATGTTACTGCTCCGTTCTGCTGTGTAACGCTAGTTTAGGCTGTGCTATATGTTACTGCTCCGTTCTGCTGTGTAACGCTAGTTTAGGCTGTGCTATATGTTACTGCTCCGTTCTGCTGTGTAACGCTAGTTTAGGCTGTGCTATATGTTACTACTCCGTTCTGCTGTGTAACGCTAGTTTAGGCTGTGCTATATGTTACTGCTCCGTTCTGCTGTGTAACGCTAGTTTAGGCTGTGCTATATGTTACTGCTCCGTTCTGCTGTTTGGATACGCTAGTTTAGGCTGTGCTATATGTTACTGCTCCGTTCTGCTGTGTAACGCTAGTTTAGGCTGTGCTATATGTTACTGCTCCGTTCTGCTGTGTAACGCTAGTTTAGGCTGTGCTATATGTTACTGCTCCGTTCTGCTGTGTAACTAGTTTAGGCTGTGCTATATGTTACTGCTCCGTTCTGCTGTGTAACGCTAGTTTAGGCTGTGCTATATGTTACTGCTCCGTTCTGCTGTGTAACGCTAGTTTAGGCTGTGCTATATGTTACTGCTCCGTTCTGCTGTGTAACGCTAGTTTAGGCTGTGCTATATGTTACTGCTCCGTTCTGCTGTGTAACGCTAGTTTAGGCTGTGCTATATGTTACTGCTCCGTTCTGCTGTGTAACGCTAGTTTAGGCTGTGCTATATGTTACTGCTCCGTTCTGCTGTGTAACGCTAGTTTAGGCTGTGCTATATGTTACTGCTCCGTTCTGCTGTGTAACGCTAGTTTAGGCTGTGCTATATGTTACTGCTCCGTTCTGCTGTGTAACACTAGTTTAGGCTGTGCTATATGTTACTGCTCCGTTCTGCTGTGTAACGCTAGTTTAGGCTGTGCTATATGTTACTGCTCCGTTCTGCTGTGTAACGCTAGTTTAGGCTGTGCTATATGTTACTGCTCCGTTCTGCTGTGTAACGCTAGTTTAGGCTGTGCTATATGTTACTGCTCCGTTCTGCTGTGTTACGCTAGTTTAGGCTGTGCTATATGTTACTGCTCCGTTCTGCTGTGTTACGCTAGTTTAGGCTGTGCTATATGTTACTGCTCCGTTCTGCTGTGTAACGCTAGTTTTAGCTGTGCTATATGTTACTGCTCCGTTCTGCTGTGTAACGCTAGTTTAGGCTGTGCTATATGTTACTGCTCCGTTCTGCTGTGTAACGCTAGTTTAGGCTGTGCTATATGTTACTGCTCCGTTCTGCTGTGTAACGCTAGTTTAGGCTGTGCTATATGTTACTGCTCCGTTCTGCTGTGTAACGCTAGTTTAGGCTGTGCTATATGTTACTGCTCCGTTCTGCTGTGTAACGCTAGTTTAGGCTGTGCTATATGTTACTGCTCCGTTCTGCTGTGTAACGCTAGTTTAGGCTGTGCTATATGTTACTGCTCCGTTCTGCTGTTTGGATACGCTAGTTTAGGCTGTGCTATATGTTACTGCTCCGTTCTGCTGTGTAACGCTAGTTTAGGCTGTGCTATATGTTACTGCTCCGTTCTGCTGTTTGGATACGCTAGTTTAGGCTGTGCTATATGTTACTGCTCCGTTCTGCTGTGTAACGCTAGTTTAGGCTGTGCTATATGTTACTGCTCCGTTCTGCTGTGTAACGCTAGTTTAGGCTGTGCTATATGTTACTGCTCCGTTCTGCTGTGTAACGCTAGTTTAGGCTGTGCTATATGTTACTGCTCCGTTCTGCTGTGTAACGCTAGTTTAGGCTGTGCTATATGTTACTGCACCGTTCTGCTGTGTAACGCTAGTTTAGGCTGTGCTATATGTTACTGCTCCGTTCTGCTGTGTAACGCTAGTTTAGGCTGTGCTATATGTTACTGCTCCGTTCTGCTGTGTAACGCTAGTTTAGGCTGTGCTATATGTTACTGCTCCGTTCTGCTGTTTGGATACGCTAGTTTAGGCTGTGCTATATGTTACTGCTCCGTTCTGCTGTTTGGATACGCTAGTTTAGGCTGTGCTATATGTTACTGCTCCGTTCTGCTGTGTAACGCTAGTTTAGGCTGTGCTATATGTTACTGCTCCGTTCTGCTGTGTAACGCTAGTTTTAGGCTGTGCTATATGTTACTGCTCCGTTCTGCTGTGTAACGCTAGTTTAGGCTGTGCTATATGTTACTGCTCCGTTCTGCTGTGTAACGCTAGTTTAGGCTGTGCTATATGTTACTGCTCCGTTCTGCTGTGTAACGCTAGTTTAGGCTGTGCTATATGTTACTGCTCCGTTCTGCTGTGTAACGCTAGTTTAGGCTGTGCTATATGTTACTGCTCCGTTCTGCTGTTTGGAGACGCTAGTTTAGGCTGTGCTATATGTTACTGCTCCGTTCTGCTGTGTTACGCTAGTTTAGGCTGTGCTATATGTTACTGCTCCGTTCTGCTGTGTAACGGCTAGTTTAGGCTGTGCTATATGTTACTGCTCCGTTCTGCTGTGTAACGCTAGTTTAGGCTGTGCTATATGTTACTGCTCCGTTCTGCTGTGTAACGCTAGTTTAGGCTGTGCTATATGTTACTGCTCCGTTCTGCTGTGTTACGCTAGTTTAGGCTGTGCTATATGTTACTGCTCCGTTCTGCTGTGTTACGCTAGTTTAGGCTGTGCTATATGTTACTGCGTTCTGCTGTGTAACGCTAGTTTAGGCTGTGCTATATGTTACTGCTCCGTTCTGCTGTGTAACGCTAGTTTAGGCTGTGCTATATGTTACTGCTCCGTTCTGCTGTGTAACGCTAGTTTAGGCTGTGCTATATGTTACTGCTCCGTTCTGCTGTGTAACGCTAGTTTAGGCTGTGCTATATGTTACTGCTCCGTTCTGCTGTGTACGCTAGTTTAGGCTGTGCTATATGTTACTGCTCCGTTCTGCTGTGTCAGCTAGTTTAGGCTGTGCTATATGTTACTGCTCCGTTCTGCTGTTTGCATACGCTAGTTTAGGCTGTGCTATATGTTACTGCTCCGTTCTGCTGTGTAACGCTAGTTTAGGCTGTGTGCTATATGTTACTGCTCCGTTCTGCTGTTTGGATACGCTAGTTTAGGCTGTGCTATATGTTACTGCTCCGTTCTGCTGTTTGGATACGCTAGTTTAGGCTGTGCTATATGTTACTGCTCCGTTCTGCTGTGTAAACGCTAGTTTAGGCTGTGCTATATGTTACTGCTCCGTTCTGCTGTGTAACGCTAGTTTAGGCTGTGCTATATGTTACTGCTCCGTTCTGCTGTGTAACGCTAGTTTAGGCTGTGCTATATGTTACTGCTCCGTTCTGCTGTGTAACGCTAGTTTAGGCTGTGCTATATGTTACTGCTCCGTTCTGCTGTGTAACGCTAGTTTAGGCTGTGCTATATGTTACTGCTCCGTTCTGCTGTGTAACGCTAGTTTAGGCTGTGCTATATGTTACTGCTCCGTTCTGCTGTTTGGAGACGCTAGTTTAGGCTGTGCTATATGTTACTGCTCCGTTCTGCTGTGTAACGCTAGTTTAGGCTGTGCTATATGTTACTGCTCCGTTCTGCTGTGTAACGCTAGTTTAGGCTGTGCTATATGTTACTGCTCCGTTCTGCTGTGTAACGCTAGTTTAGGCTGTGCTATATGTTACTGCTCCGTTCTGCTGTGTAACGCTAGTTTAGGCTGTGCTATATGTTACTGCTCCGTTCTGCTGTGTAACGCTAGTTTAGGCTGTGCTATATGTTACTGCTCCGTTCTGCTGTGTAGCAGCTAGTTTAGGCTGTGCTATATGTTACTGCTCCGTTCTGCTATGTAACGCTAGTTTAGGCTGTGCTATATGTTACTGCTCCGTTCTGCTGTGTAACACTAGTTTAGGCTGTGCTATATGTTACTGCTCCGTTCTGCTGTGTAACGCTAGTTTAGGCTGTGCTATATGTTACTGCTCCGTTCTGCTGTGTAACGCTAGTTTAGGCTGTGCTATATGTTACTGCTCCGTTCTGCTGTGTAACGCTAGTTTAGGCTGTGCTATATGTTACTGCTCCGTTCTGCTGTGTAACACTAGTTTAGGCTGTGCTATATGTTACTGCTCCGTTCTGCTGTGTAACGCTAGTTTAGGCTGTGCTATATGTTACTGCTCCGTTCTGCTGTGTAACGCTAGTTTAGGCTGTGCTATATGTTACTGCTCCGTTCTGCTGTTTGGATACGCTAGTTTAGGCTGTGCTATATGTTACTGCTCCGTTCTGCTGTGTAACGCTAGTTTAGGCTGTGCTATATGTTACTGCTCCGTTCTGCTGTGTAACGCTAGTTTAGGCTGTGCTATATGTTACTGCTCCGTTCTGCTGTGTAACGCTAGTTTAGGCTGTGCTATATGTTACTGCTCCGTTCTGCTGTGTAACGCTAGTTTAGGCTGTGCTATATGTTACTGCTCCGTTCTGCTGTGTAACGCTAGTTTAGGCTGTGCTATATGTTACTGCTCCGTTCTGCTGTGTAACGCTAGTTTAGGCTGTGCTATATGTTACTGCTCCGTTCTGCTGTGTAACTGACGGTTGAGCTTCTAATCCACCCTGCTGCCGTTATGTTGTATATGTATCCTACCACGTTAGACGCCTTGTTTTACATGACACTGAGAGACACCTTCTAGAGGCTCTGCTCACACTGGGCTTTAAGGGTGCTGAGAGAGCTGACGGACACAGACCGTCTCTGACGCCAGAGCTAGTGTTGATTACCTTGGCTTCTCCCCTGCTGAACGACATGACTGTCCTCTTTACATACACGTACTAGGAACAGTTTTTTAAAATCGACGTAAAACATCCCACCGGTGGTTGACCTTCTAATACCACCTTGCTGTTTTGAAATAGTTTTACATCTGTATGTTGCTAAGCCTTGCTGTTACGTGACTCTTAAGCACCTCGTCAGAGACCTCTTGGACAATAGCTTCTGGCTTCTGGCTTTGCTGGAATAAGCAGAAGATTGGAGTGGAGTTTAACTCCTGAACTATTGAACTGCTAAACTGCAACGTTTAATGACTGTAACCGTGTTGTAGGTACCTTGTCTCTACAGTGGGACTGTATGTGGACTAGGGTCTACCGTAGGACTGTATGTGGACTAGGGTCTACTGTAGGACTCTATGTGGACTAGGGTCTACTGTAGGACTGTATGTGGACTAGGGTCTACTGTAGGACTGTATGTGGACTAGGGTCTACTGTAGGACTGTATGTGGACTAGGGTCTACTGTAGGACTGTATGTGGACTAGGGTCTACAGTAGGACTGTATGTGGACTAGGGTCTACTGTAGGACTGTATGTGGACTAGGGTCTACTGTAGGACTGTATGTGGACTAGGGTCTACTGTAGGACTGTATGTGGACTAGGGTCTACTGTAGGACTCCATGTGGACTAGGGTCTACCGTAGGACTGTATGTGGACTAGGGTCTACTGTAGGACTCCATGTGGACTAGGGTCTACCGTAGGACTGTATGTGGACTAGGGTCTACTGTAGGACTGTATGTGGACTAGGGCTACTGTAGGACTGTATGTGGACTAGGGTCTACTGTAGGACTCCATGTGGACTAGGGTCTACCAGTAGGACTGTATGTGGACTAGGGTCTACTGTGGGACTGTATGTGGACTAGGGTCTACCAGTAGGACTGTATGTGGACTAGGGTCTACCGTAGGACTGTATGTGGACTAGGGTCTACTGTAGGACTCCATGTGGACTAGGGTCTACCGTAGGACTGTATGTGGACTAGGGTCTACAGTAGGACTGTATGTGGACTAGGGTCTACTGTAGGACTGTATGTGGACTAGGGTCTACTGTAGGACTGTATGTGGACTAGGGTCTACTGTAGGACTGTATGTGGACTAGGGTCTACAGTAGGACTGTATGTGGACTAGGGTCTACTGTAGGACTGTATGTGGACTAGGGTCTACTGTAGGACTGTATGTGGACTAGGGTCTACAGTAGGACTGTATGTGGACTAGGGTCTACTGTAGGACTCCATGTGGACTAGGGTCTACAGTAGGACTGTATGTGGACTGGGGTCTACTGTAGGACTGTATGTGGACTAGGGTCTACAGTAGGACTGTATGTGGACTAGGGTCTACAGTAGGACTGTATGTGGACTAGGGTCTACTGTAGGACTCCATGTGGACTAGGGTCTACAGTAGGACTGTATGTGGACTAGGGTCTACAGTAGGACTGTATGTGGACTAGGGTCTACTGTAGGACTGTATGTGGACTAGGGTTTACTGTAGGACTGTATGTGGACTAGGGTCTACAGTAGGACTGTATGTGGACTAGGGTCTACAGTAGGACTGTATGTGGACTAGGGTCTACTGTAGGACTCCATGTGGACTAGGGTCTACAGTAGGACTGTATGTGGACTAGGGTCTACAGTAGGACTGTATGTGGACTAGGGTCTACTGTAGGACTGTATGTGGACTAGGGTTTACTGTAGGACTGTATGTGGACTAGGGTCTACAGTAGGACTGTATGTGGACTAGGGTCTACAGTAGGACTGTATGTGGACTAGGGTCTACTGTAGGACTGTATGTGGACTAGAGTTTACTGTAGGACTGTATGTGGACTAGGGTCTACAGTAGGACTGTATGTGGACTAGGGTCTACTGTAGGACTCCATGTGGACTAGGGTCTACAGTAGGACTGTATGTGGACTAGGGTCTACTGTAGGACTGTATGTGGACTAGGGTCTACAGTAGGACTGTATGTGGACTAGGGTCTGCAGTAGGACTGTATGTGGACTAGGGTCTACTGTAGGACTCCATGTGGACTCAGGGTCTACAGTAGGACTGTATGTGGACTAGGGTCTACAGTAGGACTGTATGTGGACTAGGGTCTACTGTAGGACTGTATGTGGACTAGGGTCTACAGTAGGACTCCATGTGGACTAGGGTCTACCGTAGGACTGTATGTGGACTAGGGTCTACTGTAGGACTGTATGTGGACTAGGGTCTACAGTAGGACTCCATGTGGACTAGGGTCTACTGTAGGACTGTATGTGGACTAGGGTCTACTGTAGGACTGTATGTGGACTAGGGTCTACAGTAGGACTCCATGTGGACTAGGGTCTACCGTAGGACTGTATGTGGACTAGGGTCTACTGTAGGACTGTATGTGGACTAGGGTCTACAGTAGGACTCCATGTGGACTAGGGTCTACCGTGGACTGTATGTGGACTAGGGTCTACCGTAGGACTGTATGTGGACTAGGGTCTACTGTAGGACTGTATGTGGACTAGGGTCTACTGTAGGACTGTATGTGGACTAGGGTCTACTGTAGGACTGTATGTGGACTAGGGTCTACAGTAGGACTGTATGTGGACTAGGGTCTACAGTAGGACTGTATGTGGACTAGGGTCTACTGTAGGACTCCATGTGGACTAGGGTTTACTGTAGGACTGTATGTGGACTAGGGTCTACTGTAGGACTCCATGTGGACTAGGGTCTACTGTAGGACTCCATGTGGACTAGGGTCTACTGTAGGACTGTATGTGGACTAGGGTCTACTGTAGGACTGTATGTGGACTAGGGTCTACCGTAGGACTGTATGTGGACTAGGGTCTACAGTAGGACTCCATGTGGACTAGGGTCTACCGGACTGTATGTGGACTAGGGTCTACCGTAGGACTGTATGTGGACTAGGGTCTACAGTAGGACTGTATGTGGACTAGGGTCTACTGTAGGACTGTATGTGGACTATGGTCTACAGTAGGACTCCATGTGTACTAGGGTCTACAGTAGGACTCCATGTGGACTAGGGTCTACCGTAGGACTGTATGTGGACTAGGGTCTACCGTAGGACTGTATGTGGACTAGGGTCTACCGTAGGACTGTATGTGGACTAGGGTCTACTGTAGGACTCCATGTGGACTAGGGTCTACTGTAGGACTGTATGTGGACTAGGGTCTACCGTAGGACTGTATGTGGACTAGGGTCTACAGTAGGACTGTATGTGGACTAGGGTCTACCGTGAGGACTGTATGTGGACTAGGGTCTACTGTAGGACTGTATGTGGACTAGGGTCTACTGTAGGACTGTATGTGGACTAGGGTCTACTGTAGGACTGTATGTGGACTAGGCTCTACTGTAGGACTGTATGTGGACTAGGGTCTACAGTAGGACTGTATGTGGACTAGGGTCTACTGTAGGACTGCATGTGGACTAGGGTCTACAGTAGGACTCCATGTGTACTAGGGTCTACCGTAGGACTGTATGTGGACTAGGGTCTACCGTAGGACTGTATGTGGACTAGGGTCTACCGTAGGACTGTATGTGGACTAGGGTCTACTGTAGGACTGTATGTGGACTAGGGTCTACAGTAGGACTCCATGTGGACTAGGGTCTACTGTAGGACTGTATGTGGACTAGGGTCTACGGTAGGACTGTATGTGGAGTAGGGTCTACCGGTAGGACTGTATGTGGACTAGGGTCTACTGTAGGACTGAATGTGGACTAAGGTCTACGGTAGGACTCCATGTGGACTAGGGTCTACCGTAGGACTGTATGTGGACTAGGGTCTACAGTAGGACTGTATGTGGACTAGGGTCTACTGTAGGACTCCATGTGGACTAGGGTCTACCGTAGGACTGTATGTGGACTAGGGTCTACTGTAGGACTCCATGTGGACTAGGGTCTACTGTAGGACTGTATGTGGACTAGGGTCTACTGTAGGACTGTATGTGGACTAGGGTCTACAGTAGGACTGTATGTGGACTAGGGTCTACTGTAGGACTCCATGTGGACTAGGGTCTACAGTAGGACTGTATGTGGACTAGGGTCTACTGTAGGACTGTATGTGGACTAGGGTCTACAGTAGGACTGTATGTGGACTAGGGTCTACAGTAGGACTGTCATGTGGACTAGGGTCTACTGTAGGACTGCATGTGGACTAGGGTCTACAGTAGGACTGTATGTGGACTAGGGTCTACAGTAGGACTGTATGTGGACTAGGGTCTACTGTAGGACTGTATGTGGACTAGGGTTTACTGTAGGACTGTATGTGGACTAGGGTCTACAGTAGGACTGTATGTGGACTAGGGTCTACAGTAGGACTGTATGTGGACTAGGGTCTACTGTAGGACTCCATGTGGACTAGGGTCTACAGTAGGACTGTATGTGGACTAGGGTCTACAGTAGGACTGTATGTGGACTAGGGTCTACTGTAGGACTGTATGTGGACTAGGGTCTACTGTAGGACTGTATGTGGACTAGGGTCTACAGTAGGACTGTATGTGGACTAGGGTCTACAGTAGGACTGTATGTGGACTAGGGTCTACTGTAGGACTGTATGTGGACTAGAGTTTACTGTAGGACTGTATGTGGACTAGGGTCTACAGTAGGACTGTATGTGGACTAGGGTCTACTGTAGGACTCCATGTGGACTAGGGTCTACAGTAGGACTGTATGTGGACTAGGGTCTACTGTAGGACTGTATGTGGACTAGGGTCTACAGTAGGACTGTATGTGGACTAGGGTCTACAGTAGGACTGTATGTGGACTAGGGTCTACTGTAGGACTCCATGTGGACTAGGGTCTACAGTAGGACTGTATGTGGACTAGGGTCTACAGTAGGACTGTATGTGGACTAGGGTCTACTGTAGGACTGTATGTGGACTAGGGTCTACAGTAGGACTCCATGTGGACTAGGGTCTACCGTAGGACTGTATGTGGACTAGGGTCTACTGTAGGACTGTATGTGGACTAGGGTCTACAGTAGGGACTCCATGTGGACTAGGGTCTACTGTAGGACTGTATGTGGACTAGGGTCTACTGTAGGACTGTATGTGGACTAGGGTCTACAGTAGGACTCCATGTGGACTAGGGTCTACCGTAGGACTGTATGTGGACTAGGGTCTACTGTAGGACTGTATGTGGACTAGGGTCTACAGTAGGACTCCATGTGGACTAGGGTCTACCGTAGGACTGTATGTGGACTAGGGTCTACCGTAGGACTGTATGTGGACTAGGGTCTACTGTAGGACTGTATGTGGACTAGGGTCTACTGTAGGACTGTATGTGGACTAGGGTCTACTGTAGGACTGTATGTGGACTAGGGTCTACAGTAGGACTGTATGTGGACTAGGGTCTACAGTAGGACTGTATGTGGACTAGGGTCTACTGTAGGACTCCATGTGGACTAGGGTTTACTGTAGGACTGTATGTGGACTAGGGTCTACTGTAGGACTCCATGTGGACTAGGGTCTACTGTAGGACTCCATGTGGACTAGGGTCTACTGTAGGACTGTATGTGGACTAGGGTCTACTGTAGGACTGTATGTGGACTAGGGTCTACCGTAGGGACTGTATGTGGACTAGGGTCTACAGTAGGACTCCATGTGGACTAGGGTCTACCGGGACTGTATGTGGACTAGGGTCTACCGTAGGACTGTATGTGGACTAGGGTCTACTGTAGGACTGTATGTGGACTAGGGTCTACTGTAGGACTGTATGTGGACTATGGTCTACAGTAGGACTCCATGTGTACTAGGGTCTACAGTAGGACTCCATGTGGACTAGGGTCTACCGTAGGACTGTATGTGGACTAGGGTCTACCGTAGGACTGTATGTGACTAGGGTCTACCGTAGGACTGTATGTGGACTAGGGTCTACTGTAGGACTCCATGTGGACTAGGGTCTACTGTAGGACTGTATGTGGACTAGGGTCTACCGTAGGACTGTATGTGGACTAGGGTCTACAGTAGGACTGTATGTGGACTAGGGTCTACCGTAGGACTGTATGTGGACTAGGGTCTACTGTAGGACTGTATGTGGACTAGGGTCTACTGTAGGACTGTATGTGGACTAGGGTCTACTGTAGGACTGTATGTGGACTAGGCTCTACTGTAGGACTGTATGTGGACTAGGGTCTACAGTAGGACTGTATGTGGACTAGGGTCTACTGTAGGACTGCATGTGGACTAGGGTCTACAGTAGGACTCCATGTGTACTAGGGTCTACCGTAGGACTGTATGTGGACTAGGGTCTACCGTAGGACTGTATGTGGACTAGGGTCTACCGTAGGACTGTATGTGGACTAGGGTCTACTGTAGGACTGTATGTGGACTAGGGTCTACTGTAGGACTCCATGTGGACTAGGGTCTACTGTAGGACTGTATGTGGACTAGGGTCTACAGTAGGACTGTATGTGGAGTAGGGTCTACCGTAGGACTGTATGTGGACTAGGGTCTACTGTAGGACTGTATGTGGACTAGGGTCTACGGTAGGACTCCATGTGGACTAGGGTCTACCGTAGGACTGTATGTGGACTAGGGTCTACAGTAGGACTGTATGTGGACTAGGGTCTACTGTAGGACTCCATGTGGACTAGGTCTACCGTAGGACTGTATGTGGACTAGGGTCTACTGTAGGACTGCATGTGGACTAGGGTCTACTGTAGGACTGTATGTGGACTAGGGTCTACCGTAGGACTGTATGTGGACTAGGGTCTACAGTAGGACTCCATGTGGACTAGGGTCTACGTAGGACTGTATGTGGACTAGGGTCTACCGTAGGACTGTATGTGGACTAGGGTCTACTGTAGGACTGTATGTGGACTAGGGTCTACAGGCTCTACTAGGTCCGTAGGACTGTATGTGGACTAGGGTCTACAGTAGGACTGTATGTGGACTAGGGTCTACAGTAGGACTGTATGTGGACTAGGGTCTACAGTAGGACTGCATGTGACTAGGGCCCACAGTAGACTGTATGTGGACTAGGGTCTACTGTAGGACTGTATGTGGACTAGGGTCTACTGTAGGACTCCATGTGGACTAGGGTCTACTGTAGGACTCCATGTGGACTAGGGTCTACTGTAGGACTCCATGTGGACTAGGGTCTACTGTAGGACTCCATGTGGACTAGGGTCTACCGTAGGACTGTATGTGGACTAGGGTCTACTGTAGGACTGTATGTGGACTAGGGTCTACTGTAGGACTGTATGTGGACTAGGGTCTACCGTAGGACTGTATGTGGACTAGGGTCTACCGTAGGACTGTATGTGGACTAGGGTCTACTGTAGGACTGTATGTGGACTAGGGTCTACTGTAGGACTGTATGTGGACTAGGGTCTACTATAGGACTGTATGTGGATTAGGGTCTACTGTAGGACTGTATGTGGACTAGGGTCTACCGTAGGACTGTATGTGGACTAGGGTCTACAGTAGGACTGTATGTGGACTAGGGTCTACCGTAGGACTGTATGTGGACTAGGGTCTACTGTAGGACTGTATATGGACTAGGGTCTACTGTAGGACTCCATGTGGACTAGGGTCTACTGTAGGACTGTATGTGGACTAGGATCTACTGTAGGACTGTATGTGGACTAGGGTCTACCGTAGGACTGTATGTGGACTAGGGTCTACTGTAGGACTCCATGTGGACTAGGGTCTACTGTAGGACTCCATGTGGACTAGGGTCTACCGTAGGACTGTATGTGGACTAGGGTCTACAGTAGGACTGTATGTGGACTAGGGTCTACCGTAGGACTCCATGTGGACTAGGGTCTACTGTAGGACTGTATGTGGACTAGGGTATACCGTAGGACTGTATGTGGACTAGGGTCTACAGTAGGACTCCATGTGGACTAGGGTCTACTGTAGGACTGTATGTGGACTAGGGTATACCGTAGGACTGTATGTGGACTAGGGTCTACTGTAGGACTGTATGTGGACTAGGGTCTACCGTAGGACTGTATGTGGACTAGGGTCTACTGTAGGACTGTATGTGGACTAGGGTCTACCGTAGGACTGTATGTGGACTAGGGTCTATAGTAGGACTGTATGTGGACTAGGGTCTACCGTAGGACTCCATGTGGACTAGGGTCTACTGTAGGACTGTATGTGGACTAGGGTATACCGTAGGACTGTATGTGGACTAGGGTCTACAGTAGGACTCCATGTGGACTAGGGTCTACTGTAGGACTGTATGTGGACTAGGGTATACCGTAGGACTGTATGTGGACTAGGGTCTACTGTAGGACTGTATGTGGACTAGGGTCTACCGTAGGACTGTATGTGGACTAGGGTCTACTGTAGGACTGTATGTGGACTAGGGTCTACCGTAGGACTGTATGTGGACTAGGGCTACTGTAGGACTGTATGTGGACTAGGGTCTACTGTAGGACTCCATGTGGACTAGGGTCTACTGTAGGACTGTATGTGGACTAGGGTCTACTGTAGGACTCCATGTGGACTAGGGTCTACTGTAGGACTCCATGTGGACTAGGGTCTACTGTAGGACTCCATGTGGACTAGGGTCTACTGTAGGACTGTATGTGGACTAGGGTCTACTGTAGGACTCCATGTGGACTAGGGTCTACTGTAGGACTCCATGTGGACTAGGGTCTACTGTAGGACTCCATGTGGACTAGGGTCTACTGTAGGACTGTATGTGGACTAGGGTCTACTGTAGGACTCCATGTGGACTAGGGTCTACTGTAGGACTCCATGTGGACTAGGGTCTACTGTAGGACTCCATGTGGACTAGGGTCTACTGTAGGACTGTATGTGGACTAGGGTCTACCGTAGGACTGTATGTGGACTAGGGTCTACAGCAGGACTGTATGTGGACTAGGTTCTACAGTAGGACTGTATGTGGACTAGGGTCTACTGTAGGACTGTATGTGGACTAGGGTCTACTGTAGGACTCCATGTGGACTAGGGTCTACCGTAGGACTGTATGTGGACTAGGGTCTATAGTAGGACTGTATGTGGACTAGGGTCTACCGTAGGACTGTATGTGGACTAGGGTCTACTGTAGGACTGTATGTGGACTAGGGTCTACTGTAGGACTGTATGTGGACTAGGGTCTACCGTAGGACTGCATGTGGACTAGGGTCTACTGTAGGACTGTATGTGGACTAGGGTCTACCGTAGGACTGTATGTGGACTAGGGTCTACTGTAGGACTGTATGTGGACTAGGGTCTACCGTAGGACTGTATGTGGACTAGGGTCTACTGTAGGACTGTATGTGGACTAGGGTCTACTGTAGGACTGTATGTGGACTAGGGTCTACTGTAGGACTGTATGTGGACTAGGGTCTACTAGACTATGTGGACTAGGTCTACTGGAGACTCATGTGGACTAGGGTCTACTGTAGGACTGTATGTGGACTAGGGTCTACTGTAGGACTGTATGTGGACTAGGGTCTACTGTAGGACTGTATGTGGACTAGGGTCTACTGTAGGACTCCATGTGGACTAGGGTCTACTGTAGGACTCCATGTGGACTAGGGTCTACTGTAGGACTGTATGTGGACTAGGGTCTACTGTAGGACTCCATGTGGACTAGGGTCTACTGTAGACTCCATGTGGACTAGGGTCTACTGTAGGACTCTATGTGGACTAGGGTCTACTGTAGGACTGTATGTGGACTAGGGTCTACTGTAGGACTCCATGTGGACTAGGGTCTACTGTAGGACTCCATGTGGACTAGGGTCTACTGTAGGACTCCATGTGGACTAGGGTCTACTGTAGGACTGTATGTGGACTAGGGTCTACCGTAGGACTGTATGTGGACTAGGGTCTACAGCAGGACTGTATGTGGACTAGGGTCTACAGCAGGACTGTATGTGGACTAGGTTCTACAGTAGGACTGTATGTGGACTAGGGTCTACTGTAGGACTGTATGTGGACTAGGGTCTACTGTAGGACTGCATGTGGACTAGGGTCTACTGTGGGACTGTATGTGGACTAGGGTCTACTGTAGGACTGTATGTGGACTAGGGTCTACTGTAGGACTGTATGTGGACTAGGGTCTACCGTAGGACTGTATGTGGACTAGGGTCTACTGTAGGACTGTATGTGGACTAGGGTCTACTGTAGGACTGTATGTGGACTAGGGTCTACAGTAGGACTGTATGTGGACTAGGGTCTACAGTAGGACTCTATGTGGACTAGGGTCTACTGTAGGACTGTATGTGGACTAGGGTCATACTGTAGGACTGTATGTGGACTAGGGTCTACAGTAGGACTGCATGTGGACTAGGGTCTACCGTAGGACTGTATGTGGACTAGGGTCTACAGTAGGACTGTATGTGGACTAGGGTCTACTGTAGGACTGTATGTGGACTAGGGTCTACTGTAGGACTGTATGTGGACTAGGGTCTACTGTAGGACTGTATGTGGACTAGGGTCTACTGTAGGACTGTATGTGGACTAGGGTCTACTGTAGGACTGTATGTGGACTAGGGTCTACTGTAGGACTGTATGTGGACTAGGGTCTACTGTAGGACTGTATGTGGACTAGGGTCTACTGTAGGACTGTATGTGGACTAGGGTCTACAGTAGGACTGTATGTGGACTAGGGTCTACTGTAGGACTCCATGTGGACTAGGGTCTACTGTAGGACTGTATGTGGACTAGGGTCTACTGTAGGACTGTATGTGGACTAGGGTCTACAGTAGGACTGTATGTGGACTAGGGTCTACTGTAGGACTGTATGTGGACTAGGGTCTACTGTAGGACTGTATGTGGACTAGGGTCTACAGTAGGACTGTATGTGGACTAGGGTCTACAGTAGGACTGTATGTGGACTAGGGTCTACTGTAGGACTGTATGTGGACTAGGGTCTACTGTAGGACTGTATGTGGACTAGGGTCTACAGTAGGACTGCATGTGGACTAGGTCTACAGTAGGACTGTATGTGGACTAGGGTCTACTGTAGGACTCATGTGGACTAGGGTCTAGTAGGACTGTATGTGGACTAGGGTCTACAGTAGGACTGTATGTGGACTAGGGTCTACTGTAGGACTGTATGTGGACTAGGGTCTACTGTAGGACTGTATGTGGACTAGGGTCTACAGTAGGACTGTATGTGGACTAGGGTCTACAGTAGGACTGCATGTGGACTAGGGTCTACTGTAGGACTGTATGTGGACTAGGGTCTACTGTAGGACTGTATGTGGACTAGGGTCTACCGTAGGACTCTATGTGGACTAGGGTCTACTGTAGGGACTGTATGTGGACTAGGTCTACTGTAGGACTGCATGTGGACTAGGGTCTACTGTAGGACTGCATGTGACTAGGGTCTACTGTAGGACTGTATGTGGACTAGGGTCTACCGTAGGACTGTATGTGGACTAGGGTCTACAGTAGGACTCCATGTGGACTAGGGTCTACCGTAGGACTGTATGTGGACTAGGGTCTACTGTAGGACTGTATGTGGACTAGGGTCTACAGTAGGACTCCATGTGGACTAGGGTCTACTGTAGGACTGTATGTGGACTAGGGTCTACTGTAGGACTGTATGTGGACTAGGGTCTACAGTAGGACTCCATGTGGACTAGGGTCTACCGTAGGACTGTATGTGGACTAGGGTCTACTGTAGGACTGTATGTGGACTAGGGTCTACAGTAGGACTGCATGTGGACTAGGGTCTACAGTAGGACTGTATGTGGACTAGGTCTACCGTAGGACTGCATGTGGACTAGGGTCTACTGTAGGACTGTATGTGGACTAGGGTCTACTGTAGGACTGTATGTGGACTAGGGTCTACTGTAGGACTGTATGTGGACTAGGGTCTACAGTAGGACTGTATGTGGACTAGGGTCTACTGTAGGACTGTATGTGGACTAGGGTCTACTGTAGGACTGTATGTGGACTAGGGTCTACTGTAGGACTGTATGTGGACTAGGGTCTACTGTAGGACTGTATGTGGACTAGGGTCTACTGTAGGACTCATGTGGACTAGGGTCTACTGTAGGACTGTATGTGGACTAGGGTCTACTGTAGGACTCATGTGGACTAGGGTCTACTGTAGGACTGTATGTGGACTAGGGTCTACTGTAGGACTGTATGTGGACTAGGGTCTACCGTAGGACTGTATGTGGACTAGGGTCTACCGTAGGACTGTATGTGGACTAGGGTCTACATGTAGGACCGTATGTGGACTAGGGTCTACTGTAGGACTGTATGTGGACTAGGGTCTACAGTAGGACTTATGTGGACTAGGGTCTACTGTAGGACTGTATGTGGACTAGGGTCTACTGTAGGACTCATGTGACTAGGTCTACTGTAGGACTCCATGTGGACTAGGGTCTACTGTAGGACTGTATGTGGACTAGGGTCTACTGTAGGACTGTATGTGGACTAGGGTCTACAGTAGGACTGTATGTGGACTAGGGTCTACTGTAGGACTGTATGTGGACTAGGTCTACTGTAGGACTGTATGTGGACTAGGGTCTACAGTAGACTGTATGTGACTAGGGTCTACCGTAGGACTGTATGTGGACTAGGGTCTACCGTAGGACTGTATGTGGACTAGGGTCTACTGTAGGACTGTATGTGGACTAGGGTCTACTGTAGGACTGCATGTGGACTAGGTCTACTGTAGGACTGTATGTGGACTAGGGTCTACAGTAGGACTGTATGTGGACTAGGGTCTACTGTAGGACTGTATGTGGACTAGGGTCTACTGTAGGACTCCATGTGGACTAGGGTCTACTGTAGGACTGTATGTGGACTAGGTCTACTGTAGGACTGTATGTGGACTAGGGTCTACTGTAGGACTCTATGTGGACTAGGGTCTACTGTGAGGACTGCATGTGGACTAGGGTCTACCGTAGGACTGTATGTGGACTAGGGTCTACCGTAGGACTGTATGTGGACTAGGGCTACTGTAGACCATGTGGACTAGGGTCTACTGAGACTGTATGTGGACTAGGTCTACTGTAGGACTGTATGTGGACTAGGTCTACTGTAGACCATGTGACTAGGGTCTACGTAGGACTGCATGTGGACTAGGGTCTACTGTAGGACTGCATGTGGACTAGGGTCTACTGTAGGACTGTATGTGGACTAGGGTCTACTGTAGGACTCGCATGTGGACTAGGGTCTACCGTAGGACTGTATGTGGACTAGGGTCTACCGTAGGACTGTATGTGGACTAGGGTCTACCGTAGGACTGCATGTGACTAGGTCTACTGTAGGACTGCATGTGGACTAGGGTCTACTGTAGGACTGTATGTGGACTAGGTCTACTGTAGGACTGTATGTGGACTAGGGTCTACAGTAGGACTGTATGTGGACTAGGGTCTACTGTAGGACTGCATGTGGACTAGGGTCTACTGTAGGACTGCATGTGGACTAGGGTCTACTGTAGGACTGTATGTGGACTAGGGTCTACTGTAGGACTGTATGTGGACTAGGGTCTACTGTAGGGACTGTATGTGGACTAGGGTCTACTGTAGGACTGTATGTGGACTAGGGTCTACTGTAGGACTGTATGTGGACTAGGGTCTACAGTAGGACTCCATGTGGACTAGGGTCTACTGTAGGACTGTATGTGGACTAGGGTCTACTGTAGGACTGTATGTGGACTAGGGTCTACTGTAGGACTGTATGTGGACTAGGGTCTACAGTAGGACTGTATGTGGACTAGGGTCTACTGTAGGACTGTATGTGGACTAGGGTCTACTGTAGGACTGCATGTGGACTAGGGTCTACTGTAGGACTGCATGTGGACTAGGGTCTACTGTAGGACTCTATGTGGACTAGGGTCTACTGTAGGACTGTATGTGGACTAGGTCTACTGTAGGACTGTATGTGGACTAGGGTCTACTGTAGGACTGTATGTGGACTAGGGTCTACTGTAGGACTGCATGTGGACTAGGGTCTACTGTAGGACTGTATGTGGACTAGGGTCTACCGTAGGACTGTATGTGACTAGGTCTACTGTAGGACTGTATGTGGACTAGGGTCTACCGTAGGACTGTATGTGGACTAGGGTCTACAGTAGGACTGTATGTGGACTAGGGTCTACTGTAGGACTGCATGTGGACTAGGGTCTACCGTAGGACTGTATGTGGACTAGGGTCTACTGTAGGACTCTATGTGGACTAGGGTCTACCGTAGGACTCTATGTGGACTAGGGTCTACTGTAGGACTGTATGTGGACTAGGGTCTACCGCAGGACTGTATGTGGACTAGGGTCTCCGTGTGAGGACTATGTGGACTAGGGTCTACTGTAGGACTATGTGGACTAGGGTCTACAGTAGGACTCCATGTGGACTAGGGTCTACCGTAGGACTCCATGTGGACTAGGGTCTACTGTAGGACTGCATGGACTAGGCCGTAGGACTGGTGGACTAGGCTACGTAGGACTCCATGTGGACTAGGGTCTACCGTAGGACTGCATGTGGACTAGGGTCTACTGTAGGACTGCATGTGGACTAGGGTCTACTGTAGGACTGTATGTGGACTAGGTCTACTGTGGGACTGCATGGGACTAGGTCTACTGTAGGACTCCATGTGGACTAGGGTCTACCGTAGGACTGTATGTGGACTAGGGTCTACTGTAGGACTGTATGTGGACTAGGGTCTACGTAGGACTGTATGTGGACTAGGGTCTACCGCAGGACTGTATGTGGACTAGGTCTACTGTAGGACTGTATGTGACTAGGGTCTACTGTAGGACTGTATGTGGACTAGGTCTACTGTAGGACTGTATGTGGACTAGGGTCTACTGTAGGACTGTATGTGGACTAGGGTCTACTGTAGGACTCTATGTGGACTAGGGTCTACCGTAGGACTGTATGTGGACTAGGGTCTACCGTAGGACTGTATGTGGACTAGGTAGTAGCGGTCTACTGTAGGACTGTATGTGGACTAGGGTCTACTGTGGACTCCATGTGGACTAGGGTCTACTGTAGGACTGTATGTGGACTAGGGTCTACCGTAGGACTGTATGTGGACTAGGGTCTACTGTAGGACTCGTATGTGGACTAGGGTCTACTGTAGGACTCATGTGGACTAGGGTCTACCGTAGGACTGTATGTGGACTAGGGTCTACCAGGACTGTATGTGGACTAGGTCTACCGTAGGACTGTATGTGGACTAGGGTCTACTGTAGACTGTATGTGGACTAGGTCTACCGTAGGACTGTATGTGGACTAGGGTCTACTGTAGGACTCCATGTGGACTAGGGTCTACTGTAGGACTGTATGTGGACTAGGGTCTACTGTAGGACTGTATGTGGACTAGGGTCTACTGTAGGACTGTATGTGGACTAGGGTCTACCGTAGACTGTATGTGGACTAGGGTCTGCACCCATGTGGACTAGGACTGTGGGACTCATGTGGACTAGGGTCTACCGTAGGACTGTATGTGGACTAGGTCTACTGTAGGACTGCATGTGGACTAGGGTCTACTGTAGGACTGCATGTGGACTAGGGTCTACTGTAGGACTGTATGTGGACTAGGGTCTACCGTAGGACTGTATGTGGACTAGGGTCTACAGTAGGACTCATGTGGACTAGGGTCTACTGTAGGACTGTATGTGGACTAGGGTCTACCGTAGGACTGTATGTGGACTAGGTCTACTGTAGGACTGTATGTGGACTAGGGTCTACCGTAGGACTGTATGTGGACTAGGGTCTACTGTAGGACTGCATGTGGACTAGGGTCTACTGTAGGACTGCATGTGGACTAGGGTCTACTGTAGGACTCCATGTGGACTAGGTCTACTGTAGGACTGTATGTGGACTAGGGTCTACTGTAGGACTCATGTGGACTAAGGGTCTACTGCGGGACTCCATGTGGACTAGGGTCTACTGTAGGACTCCATGTGGACTAGGGTCTACTGTAGGACTGTATGTGGACTAGGGTCTACCGTAGGACTGTATGTGGACTAGGGTCTACCGTAGACTGTATGTGGACTAGGGTCTACAGTAGGACTGCATGTGGACTAGGGTCTACTGTAGGACTGTATGTGGACTAGGGTCTACCGTAGGACTGTATGTGGACTAGGGTCTACTGTAGGACTGTATGTGGACTAGGGTCTACCGTAGGACTGTATGTGGACTAGGGTCTACCGTAGGACTCCATGTGGACTAGGGTCTACCGTAGGACTGTATGTGGACTAGGTCTACTGTAGGACTGTATGTGGACTAGGGTCTACCGTAGGACTGTATGTGGACTAGGGTCTACTGTATGACTCCATGTGGACTAGGGTCTACTGTAGGACTGTATGTGGACTAGGGTCTACTGTAGGACTGTATGTGGACTAGGGTCTACTGTAGGACTGCATGTGGACTAGGGTCTACGTAGGACTGTATGTGGACTAGGGTCTACTGTAGGACTGTATGTGGACTAGGGTCTACTGTAGGACTGTATGTGGACTAGGGCTACTGTAGGACTGCATGTGGACTAGGTCTACCGTAGGACTGTATGTGGACTAGGGTCTACTGTAGGACTCCATGTGGACTAGGGTCTACTGTAGGACTGTATGTGGACTAGGGTCTACTGTAGGACTTATGTGGACTAGGGTCTACTGTAGGACTCTATGTGGACTAGGTCTACTGTAGGACTCCATGTGGACTAGGGTCTACTGTAGGACTGTATGTGGACTAGGGTCTACTGTAGGACTGCATGTGGACTAGGTCTACTGTAGGACTCTGTGTGGACTAGGGTCTGCTGTAGGACTGCATGTGGACTAGGGTCTACTGTAGGACTGTATGTGGACTAGGGTCTACCGTAGGACTGTATGTGGACTAGGGTCTACTGTAGGACTGTATGTGGACTAGGGTCTACTGTAGGACTGCATGTGGACTAGGGTCTACTGTAGGACTGTATGTGGACTAGGGTCTACCGTAGGACTGTATGTGGACTAGGGTCTACAGCAGGACTGTATGTGGACTAGGGTCTACAGCAGGACTGTATGTGGACTAGGTTCTACAGTAGGACTGTATGTGGACTAGGGTCTACTGTAGGACCGTGACTGTATGTGGACTAGGGGTCTACTGTAGGACTCCATGTGGACTAGGGTCTACTGTAGGACTGTATGTGGACTAGGGTCTACTGTAGGACTCTATGTGGACTAGGGTCTACCGTAGGACTGTATGTGGACTAGGGTCTACTGTAGGACTGTATGTGGACTAGGGTCTACTGTAGGACTGTATGTGGACTAGGGTCTACTGTAGGACTGTATGTGGACTAGGGTCTACTGTAGGACTGTATGTGGACTAGGGTCTACTGTAGGACTCCATGTGGACTAGGGTCTACTGTAGGACTGTATGTGGACTAGGGTATACCGTAGGACTGTATGTGGACTAGGGTCTACGAGGACTGCATGTGGACTAGGGTCTACTGTAGGACTGTATGTGGACTAGGGTTATACAGTAGGACTGTATGTGGACTAGGGTCTACTGTAGGACTGTATGTGGACTAGGTCTACTGTAGGACTGTATGTGGACTAGGTCTACTGTAGGACTGTATGTGGACTAGGGTCTACCGTAGGACTGTATGTGGACTAGGGTCTACTGTAGGACTGCATGTGGACTAGGGTCTACTGTAGGACTGTATGTGGACTAGGGTCTACTGTAGGACTGTATGTGGACTAGGGTCTACCGTGAGACTGTATGTGGACTAGGGTCTACTGTGGGACTGCATGTGGACTAGGGTCTACTGTAGGACTGTATGTGGACTAGGGTCTACTGTAGGACTGTATGTGGACTAGGGTCTACTGTAGGACTGCATGTGGACTAGGGTCTACTGTAGGACTCCATGTGGACTAGGGTCTACTGTAGGACTCCATGTGGACTAGGGTCTACTGTAGGACTGTATGTGGACTAGGGTCTACTGTAGGACTCCATGTGGACTAGGGTCTACTGTAGGACTCCATGTGGACTAGGGTCTACTGTAGGACTCCATGTGGACTAGGGTCTACTGTAGGACTGTATGTGGACTAGGGTCTACCGTAGGACTGTATGTGGACTAGGGTCTACAGCAGGACTGTATGTGGACTAGGTCTACAGAGGACTGTATGTGGACTAGGGTCTACTGTAGGACTGTATGTGGACTAGGGTCTACTGTAGGACTGTATGTGGACTAGGGTCTACTGTAGGACTGTATGTGGACTAGGGTCTACAGTAGGACTGTATGTGGACTAGGGTCTACCGTAGGACTCATGTGGACTAGGGTCTACTGTAGGACTGTATGTGGACTAGGGTATACCGTAGGACTGTATGTGGACTAGGGTCTACTAGTAGGACTTATGTGGACTAGGGTCTACTGTAGGACTGTATGTGGACTAGGGTATACCGTGGACTGTATGTGGACTAGGGTCTACTGTAGGACTGATGTGGACTAGGTCTACTGTAGGACTGTATGTGGACTAGGGTCTACCGTAGGACTGTATGTGGACTAGGGTCTACTGTAGGACTGCATGTGGACTAGGGTCTACTGTAGGACTGTATGTGGACTAGGTCTACCGTAGGACTGTATGTGGACTAGGGTCTACTGTAGGACTGCATGTGGACTAGGTCTGCCGTAGGACTGCATGTGGACTAGGGTCTACTGTAGGACTGCATGTGGACTAGGTTCTACTGTAGGACTGTATGTGGACTAGGGTCTACTGTAGGACTCCATGTGGACTAGGGTCTACTGTAGACTTATGTGGACTAGGTCTACTGTAGGACTGTATGTGGACTAGGGTCTACTGTAGGACTGTATGTGGACTAGGGTCTACTGTAGGACTGCATGTGGACTAGGGTCTACTGTAGGACTATTGGACTAGGGTCTACGTAGGACTGTATGTGGACTAGGGTCTACTGTAGGACTGTATGTGGACTAGGGTCTACTGTAGGACTGTATGTGGACTAGGGTCTACTGTAGGACTGTAGTGGACTAGGGTCTACTGTAGGACTCCATGTGGACTAGGGTCTACCGTAGGACTGCAGTGTGGACTAGGTCTACTGTAGGACTGTATGTGGACTAGGTCTACCGTAGGACTGTATGTGGACTAGGGTCTACTGTAGGACTGTATGTGGACTAGGGTCTACTGTAGGACTGTATGTGGACTAGGGTCTACCGTAGGGACTGTATGTGGACTAGGGTCTACTGTAGGACTGTATGTGGACTAGGGGCATACCGTAGGACTGTATGTGGACTAGGGTCTACTGTAGGACTGCATGTGGACTAGGTCTACTGTAGGACTGTATGTGGACTAGGGTATACTGTAGGACTGCATGTGGACTAGGGTCTACTGTAGGACTGCATGTGGACTAGGGTCTACTGTAGGACTGTATGTGGACTAGGGTCTACTGTAGGACTGTATGTGGACTAGGGTCTACCGTAGGACTGTATGTGGACTAGGGTCTACTGTAGGACTGTATGTGGACTAGGGTCTACTGTAGGACTGTATGTGGACTAGGGTCTACTGTAGGACTTATGTGGACTAGGGTCTACTGTAGGACTGTATGTGGACTAGGGTCTACTGTAGGACTGTATGTGGACTAGGGTCTACTGTAGGACTGCATGTGGACTAGGGTCTACTGTAGGACTGTATGTGGACTAGGGTCTACCGTAGACTGCATGTGGACTAGGGTCTACTGTAGGACTGCATGTGGACTAGGGTAGACTCCATTGACTAGGGTTACTGTGAGACTGTATGTGGACTAGGGTCTACTGTAGGACTGCATGTGGACTAGGGTCTACTGTGGGACTGTATGTGGACTAGGGTCTACTGTAGGACTGTATGTGGACTAGGGTCTACAGTAGGACTCTATGTGGACTAGGGTCTACTGTAGGACTGTATGTGGACTAGGGTCTACTGTAGGACTGTATGTGGACTAGGGTCTACTGTAGACTGTATGTGGACTAGGGTCTACCGTAGGACTGCATGTGGACTAGGGTCTACTGTAGGACTGTATGTGGACTAGGGTCTACCGTAGGACTGTATGTGGACTAGGGTCTACTGTAGGACTGTATGTGGACTAGGGTCTACCGTAGGACTGTATGTGGACTAGGGTCTACTGTAGGACTGCATGTGGACTAGGTCTACTGTAGGACTCTATGTGGACTAGGGTCTACTGTAGGGACTGTATGTGGACTAGGTCTACTGTAGGACTGTATGTGGACTAGGGTCTACCGTAGGACTCCATTGTGGACTAGGGTCTACCGTAGGACTGTATGTGGACTAGGGTCTACTGTAGGACTGTATGGGGACTAGGGTATACGAGGACTGTATGTGGACTAGGGTCTACAGTAGGACTGTATGTGGACTAGGGTCTACTGTAGGACTCCATGTGGACTAGGGTCTACTGTAGGACTGTATGTGGACTAGGTATACCGTAGGACTGTATGTGGACTAGGGTCTACGTAGGACTGCATGTGGACTAGGGTCTACTGTAGGACTGTATGTGGACTAGGTCTACCGTAGGACTGTATGTGGACTAGGGTCTACCGTAGGACTGTATGTGGACTAGGGTCTACCGTAGGACTGTATGTGGACTAGGGTCTACTGTAGGACTTATGTGGACTAGGGTCTACTGTAGACTGTATGTGGACTAGGGTCTACTGTAGGACTGTATGTGGACTAGGGTCTACCGTAGGACTGTATGTGGACTAGGGTCTACTGTAGGACTTATGTGGACTAGGGTCTACCGTAGGACTGTATGTGGACTAGGGTCTACTGTAGGACTGCATGTGGACTAGGGTCTACTGTAGGACTCCATGTGGACTAGGGTCTACTGTAGGACTCCATGTGGACTAGGGTCTACTGTAGGACTGTATGTGACTAGGGTCTACTGTAGGACTGCATGTGGACTAGGGTCTACTGTAGGACTCATGTGGACTAGGGTCTACTGTAGGACTCCATGTGGACTAGGGTCTACTGTAGACTCGCATGTGGACTAGGGTCTACCGTAGGACTGTATGTGGACTAGGTCTACGTGTAGGGACTGTATGTGGACTAGGGTCTACAGCAGGACTGTATGTGGACTAGGTTCTACAGTAGGACTGTATGTGGACTAGGGTCTACTGTAGGACTGTATGTGGACTAGGGTCTACTGTAGGACTCCATGTGGACTAGGGTCTACTGTAGGACTGTATGTGGACTAGGGTCTACTGTAGGACTCTATGTGGACTAGGGTCTACCGTAGGACTGTATGTGGACTAGGGTCTACCGTAGGACTGTATGTGGACTAGGGTCTACTGTAGGACTGTATGTGGACTAGGGTCTACTGTAGGACTGTATGTGGACTAGGGTCTACAGTAGGACTGTATGTGGACTAGGGTCTACCGTAGGACTCCATGTGGACTAGGGTCTACTGTAGGACTGTATGTGGACTAGGGTATACCGTAGGACTGTATGTGGACTAGGGTCTACAGTAGGACTCCATGTGACTAGGGTCTACTGTAGGACTGTATGTGGACTAGGGTATACCGTAGGACTGTATGTGGACTAGGGTCTACTGTAGGACTGTATGTGGACTAGGGTCTACCGTAGACTGTATGTGGACTAGGTCTACTGTAGGACTGTATGTGGACTAGGGTCTACCGTAGGACTGTATGTGGACTAGGGCTACTGTAGGACTGTATGTGGACTAGGGTCTACTGTAGGACTCCATGTGGACTAGGGTCTACTGTAGGACTGTATGTGACTAGGGTCTACTGTAGGACTCTATGTGGACTAGGGTCTACCGTAGGACTCTATGTGGACTAGGGTCTACTGTAGGACTCCATGTGGACTAGGGTCTACTGTAGGACTGTATGTGGACTAGGGTCTACTGTGAGGGACTCCATGTGGACTAGGGTCTACTGTAGGACTCCATGTGGACTAGGGTCTACTGTGGGACTGCATGTGGACTAGGGTCTACTGTAGGGGACTGTATGTGGACTAGGGTCTACTGTAGGACTCCATGTGACTAGGGTCTACTGTAGGACTCCATGTGGACTAGGGTCTACTGTAGGACTGCATGTGGACTAGGGTCTACTGTAGGACTGTATGTGGACTAGGGTCTACCGTAGGACTGTATGTGGACTAGGGTCTACAGCAGGACTGTATGGGACTAGGTCTACAGTAGGACTGTATGTGACTAGGGTCTACTGTAGGACTGTATGTGGACTAGGGTCTACTGTAGGACTCTATGTGGACTAGGGTCTACCGTAGGACTGTATGGACTAGGGTCTACTGTAGGACTGTATGTGGACTAGGGTCTACTGTAGGACTCCATGTGACTAGGGTCTACTGTAGACTGTATGTGGACTAGGGTATACTGTAGGACTGCATGTGGACTAGGGTCTACTGTAGGACTCCATGTGGACTAGGGTCTACTGTAGGACTGTATGTGGACTAGGGTATACAGTAGGACTGTATGTGGACTAGGGTCTACCAGTAGGACTGCATGTGGACTAGGGTCTACTGTAGGACTGTATGTGGACTAGGGTCTACTGTAGGACTGTATGTGGACTAGGGTCTACTGTAGGACTGTATGTGGACTAGGGTCTACTGTAGGACTGTATGTGGACTAGGTCTACTGTAGGACTGTATGTGGACTAGGGTCTACTGTAGGACTCCATGTGGACTAGGGTCTACTGTAGGACTGCATGTGGACTAGGGTCTACTGTAGGACTGCATGTGGACTAGGGTCTACTGTAGGACTGTATGTGGACTAGGGTCTACTGTAGGACTGTATGTGGACTAGGGTCTACTGTAGGACTGTATGTGGACTAGGGTCTACTGTAGGACTGCATGTGGACTAGGGTCTACTGTAGAACTGTATGTGGACTAGGGTCTACTGTAGGACTCTATGTGGACTAGGGTCTGGACAGTAGGACTGTATGTGGACTAGGGTCTACTGTAGGACTGCATGTGGACTAGGGTCTACTGTAGGACTGTTATGTGGACTAGGGTCTACTGTAGGACTGTATGTGGACTAGGGTCTACTGTAGGACTGTATGTGGACTAGGGTCTACTGTAGGACTGCATGTGGACTAGGTCTACCGTAGGACTGTATGTGGACTAGGGTCTACTGTAGGACTGTATGTGGACTAGGGTCTACTGTAGGGACTGTATGTGGACTAGGGTCTACTGTAGGACTGTATGTGGACTAGGGTCTACTGTGAGGACTGTATGTGGGACTAGGGTCTACTGTAGGACTCTATGTGGACTAGGGTCTACCGTAGGACTCCATGTGGACTAGGGTCTACTGTAGGACTGCATGTGGACTAGGGGTCTACTGTAGGACTGTATGTGGACTAGGGTCTACTGTAGGACTGCATGTGGACTAGGTCTACTGTAGGACTGTATGTGGACTAGGGTATACCGTAGGACTGTATGTGGACTAGGGTCTACTGAGAGGACTGTATGTGGACTAGGGTCTACTGTAGGACTGTATGTGGACTAGGTCTACTGTAGGACTCTATGTGGACTAGGGTCTACCGTAGGGCTGTATGTGGACTAGGGTCTACTGTAGGACTGTATGTGGACTAGGGTCTACTGTGGGACTGTATGTGGACTAGGGTCTACCGTAG
>NW_025536845.1:0-42500 GCF_020615455.1 Coregonus clupeaformis
TCTTTAAGAGGCTTCCTCTGTCCCCACTCGTTACCTGTATTAATGGCACCCACTGTTTGAACTTGTTATCAGTATAAAAGACACCTGTCCACAACCTCAAACAGTCACACTCCAAACTCCACTATGGCCAAGACAAAAAGCTTGTCAAAGGACACCAGAAACAAAATTGTAGACCTGCACCAGGCTGGGAAGACTGAATCTGCAATAGGTAAGCAGCTTGGTTTGAAGAAATCCAACTGTGGGAGCAATTATTAGGAAATGGAAGACATACAAACCACTGTAATCACACCTCGATCTGGGGCTCCCGGAAGATCTCACCCCGTGGGGACAAAATGATCACAAGAACGGTGAGCAAAAATCCCAGAACCACACGGGGGACCCCCTAGTGACATGACCTACAGAGAGCTGGGACCAAAGTAACAAAACCTACCATCATAACACCTCACTACGCCTTGCGGACTCAAATCCCTGCAGTGCCAGGCGTGTCCCCCCTGCTTAAGCCAGTACATGTCCAGGCCGATCTGAAGTTTGCTAGAGTGCATTTGGATGATCCAGAAAAGGATGGGGGAGAATGTCATATGGTCAGATAAAACCAAAATAGAACTTTTTGGTAAAAACTCAGCTCGGCGATGTTTGGAGGACAAAGAATGCTGAGTTGCATCCAAAGACCTCCATAACCCTACTGTGAAGCATGGGGGTGGAAACATCATGCTTTGGGGCGTTTTTTCTACCAAAGACCAGGGCCGACCCTGATCCATGTAAAGGAAAGAATGGATAGGGCCATGTATGCTTGAGATTTTGAGCGAAAACCTCCTTCCATCAGCTTATTGGCATTGAAGGTGAAGCGTTGGCTGGGTCTTTCAGCATGGCAATGATCCCAAACACACCGCCCGGGCAGCGAAGAGTGGCTTCGGAAGCATTTCAAGGTCCTGGAGTGGCCTGGCCAGTTCCTCCAATCTCACCCCATAAACCATCTTCGGAGGAGTTGGTCCTTGTTGCCCAGCGACAGCCCCGAAACATCAGTGCTCTAGAGGAGATCTGCATTAGAGAATGGCCCAAATACCAGCAACAGTGTGTGAAAACCTTGTGAAGACTTACAGAAAGCGTTTGATCTGTGTCATTGCCAACAAAGTATTGAGAAACTTTTGTTATTGACCAAATACTTATTTTCCACCATAAATTGCAAATCAATTCATTTACAAATCCTACAATGTGATTTTCTGAGTTTTTTTCCTCATTTTGTCTGTCATATTTGGCGTGTACCTATGATGAAAATTACAGGGCCTCTCATCTTTTTAAGTGGGAGAATTTCTGTGGTGGTTGATAAATACTTTTTTCCCCACTGTATCACTGTTGTTACTTTTCTTGGTTTTCTGTTTGAGATTTTGAGATTTGATAGGGGAAGCTGAGAGATCAAATATACTGTTTAGGTTTTCTACTGCCAAGTTTACACCTCCACTATTACAGTAGGAACGTTTTTGTCCAGGAAGTTGTCTAGAATGGATTTAATTTGTTTGTTGCCTAATTGTTTTTTGGTAGGTTTCGACACTACTTTCCTTCCATCTATAGCATTTCTTATTATTATTCAGTTCCTTTTTCGGCTTTGATGCCTCATGATGGAGTATTGCTTTGTTCAAGTAGACTGTTATTTTGCTGTGGTCTGATAGGGGTGTCAGTGGGCTGACTGTGAGCGCTCTGAGAGACTCTGGGTTGGGAGCCAGTGATAAGGTAGTCTGCAGTACTCACTGCCAAGAGATGAGCTATCAGGTGTACCTACCATAGGAGTCCCCTCGAAGCCCTACCATTGACTATGTGCATAAGCAGTGTGCGACAGAGCTGCAGAGTTGTGACCCGTTTTTGTTGGTTTAATGTTGTCGTTAGTTGTGCCTAGGGGGGCATATGGGGGAGGAATGCTGTCCGTCTCTCTCTCTCTCTCTCTCTCTCTCTCTCTCTCTCCCTCTCCCTCTCTCTCTCTCTCTCCTCTCTCTCCCTCCCTCTTCATCTTCCCCTCTATTCTCTCTCTTCATCTCTCTCTCCTCTTTCCTCCTCACTCATCTCTCTCTCCTCTGTCCTCTCTCTCCTCACTCCTTTCTTCATCTCTCTCTCCTCTCTCTCTTTTTTCTGAGCATAATCCTCCACCTTATTTTGCTGTGTGTGTGTGTGTTTTGTGAGAGTGTGTGTATATGACAGACTGTTAGTCAAGTTCACTTTCCAGTATACCTTATTTCTAAATAGCTTTGGGTCTTATCAGCATTGAGTCTCTTGGTTTTGTTAGCTTTTATACTGGAAAATATCATTATCTGATCACCACAAACAGTGGACATTTATATTAGCTGAATAGCTTTGAGGCGAAAGTGATTACAATGTTTAGAAAGCAGCGTACAGTCTCCATCTAAGTAGATAACATTGAAACACCTATCAACCAGAGTAAACATTGTCTCTTATGAATGGTGCGGCATTATTGTGTGATGTTGGCCTATCTGTAAAAAGGTGCAGGCTGGACTACAGATCACTTACATGTACACACACACACACACGCTACACTGCACACACACCTGCCCCCACACAAATACCCACACACAGCGCCTTGCGCCGCGCACGCACATACACGCACACACACGCACACACACACACACGCACACGCGCTCACCACACAAAACACACACACACACACACACAACAAAATAGTAGCGCACACTCATCTTCTTCTTCTTCTGATAACCATGCTAACCATGCTAACCATACTAACCATGCTATCCATGCTAACCATCTAACCATGCTAACCATACTATCCATGCTAACCATGCTATCCATGTCCCCTCTCTCTCCTCTCTGTCTCTCTATGCTCTCCTGTTCTCTTTGCTGTTTCTTTTCTCTACCGTTCTCTGCCGCTTCCCGAAGAAAATGTTCAACTTTAAAGGTCAGATATTCTCAAAATAAAGTGTTACAGATCTGTTTCTCCTTTTTATGGGGCCGAGGGCCTATGGGGCAGGAGAGTTTAGATCAATAGAAGATACACTATATATACAAAAGTATGTTGGACACCCTTCAAATTAGTGGATTCGGCTCTTTCAGCCAAAACCATTGCTGACAGGTGTATAAAATCGAGCACACAGCCGTGAATTCCATCGGACAAACATTCGCAGTAGAATGGCCCCTTTTCTGAAGAGCTCAGTGACTTTCAGCGTGGCACCGATCATAGGATGCCACCTTTCCCAGCTACGTCAGTTCGTCATATTTCTGCCCTGCTAGGGCTGCCCCCGGTGTCTGTTGTGCTGTTTTGTGGAGTGGAAACGTCTAGGGGCAACAATGGCTCAGCCGAAGTGGTAGGCCACACAAGCTCACAGAGCGGAAGGCCAGTGCTGAAGCGCGTAGCATGTTGAAATCGTCTTTCCTCTGTTGCAACACTCACTACCGAGTTCCAAACTGCCTCTGGAAGCAACGTCAGCACAATAACTGTTCGTCGGGAGCTTCATGAAATAGGTTTCCATGGCGGGCAACCGCGCGCAAGCTTAAATCAGCATGCGCAATGCCAGCGTCGAAGCTGGAGTGGTGTAAAGCTTGGCGTTGGACTCTGGAGCAGTGGAAGCGCATTCTCTGGAGTGATGAATCACGCTTCACCATCTGGCAGTCCGACGGACGGATCTGGGGTTTGGCGGATGCCAGGAAGCGCTACCTGCCCGAATGCATAGTGCCAACTGTAAAGTTTGGTGGAGGAAGAATAATGGTCTGGGGCTGTTGTTCATGGTTCAGGCCTAGGCCCCTTAGTTCCAGTGAAAGGAACTCTTAACGCTACAGCATACCAATGACATTCTAGAGCGATTCTGTGCTTCCAACTTTGTGGCAACAGTTTGAGAGGCTCCTTTCCTGTCTCAGCATGACAATGCCCCCGTGCACAAGCGAGTCCATAGAAATGGTTCCCCTGTCCCCCCCCTGTCACGTTCAGTACAGCAGAACAATCTTGATTAAACTTGGGGGGCATATTTTGGGAAAAAAAAATCTAACTCATTTAGAAATACAAATTATGGCAATTACACTGTCTACTAATTACACAAAATATTTAAACAACTTCATTTATTTAGCCATAACTATACAACAATCTTGTCAGTGTAATGTTACTGAGAAAAGGTCTTTTGGTAGTTTTTGACAGTTTTGTCGTAAAATCTAGACCCTTAACATTCCACATTATCATTCTATACAGGCAAAATATTTTTTACATCAGCTTGGATTCTATTTTTTTGTTTAGTTTGTTTGGTTTGTTGGCTTTTCCTCTGAGAACAGAACAAAAGCTTCTCCATAGCACATCAGCCATGATAGAACAAAGGCTTCTCCCTTAGCATAGCAGCCATGATAGAGAAGCAATGTAAAAAGTCAAAGATGAGTCTTGCTGTCAGGCCCGTCTGACTTGTTTAATCACTAGGGTGGTGGGGAAGACCGCCTTGCCGATCAATAAAGTCCTTGAACTTGCATAAGTCACTGCCTCACTGCTGGCCACTCACTGCAATATTCCTGATAGCCCAGGTTGCATCTCAAGCGGCACCCTATTCCCTATATAGTGCACTACTTTTGACCAGAGCCCTAGTGTGCCCTTCGTGCCAAAGTAGTTTACGGTAAGGAATAGCTGCCATTAGGACTCAGGTCCAATGTTTTATTCACCGGAGAATAATAACCCATATAACCATATAACCCCCTCGGGTTGCAGGCCAGAGCACAATTACCTACTGAGCTGAGTGATTTTCCCCCGGCTGATAAATAGCAGCTGTTGACATCTGTTTTAAGGGCAAATATAAGTTGGAGAAATCTTATAAAAGCTGACTTTGCAGCATCTAAAATGCCCCCTTGCTCTTTTTCTCCAATTTTCTGCCCTCTGCCACACCCCCCAGTATCCCCAGCAATGTCACAGACAGACAAACTAGTTGTCAATGCAGCTTTCCAATATAAATGCATTCCCCCATGTAACAATGAAAGCGACTGCGGGCCGCGACATTGACACTTGGAGGGAGTTTTCTTCTCCATTAGCCAACCTGGTCGCAGTAATGCACAGCGCGCCCGTGGATGGTGGGTTAGCCGATGGGCGGCCCACTGTCCCCCCCAGCCCCCAGATATGTCTTAAACAAACCAGAAATGACTTTCATTTGATTACAGGTCGATTATCTATATGAACTATCTATATGAACTATCTGTATGTTCTATATATATAAACTATCTTTATGGACTATATATATGAATTATCTATAGAACTATCTGTATGAACTATCTACATAACTATATGTATGTTCTATATATATATATATATATATATATAAACTATCTTTATGGACTATATATATGAAATATTTATATGAACTCTCTGTATGGACAATCTCTGTGAACTTTTGTCACGTTCGTTGATGACGGGTCAGACCAAGGCGCAGCGTGATATGCGTACATGTTTGTTGAACTTAATAAACACACGACAAAAACAACACGGAAGCGAAAGCGTGAAGTCCAAGGTAGCACACACAACACACCTTAGCCGGGAACAAGATCCCACAACCCCACTAGTGCCAACAGGCTGCCTACGTATGGTCCCCAATCAGAGACAACGAGCGACAGCTGCCTCTGATTGGGGAACCACACCGGCCAACATAGAACCATACATACTAGATCGGCGAACAACGACCAAACACAACAAGAATATACACACCCTGACTCAACATATAAGCGTCCCCAAATCAGGATCGTGACAACTATCTATACAAACTATCTATATGAACTATCTATATGAACAATCTGTATGAAAAATCTACATGAACTTTCTATATAAACTATCTGTATGGACTATCTACTGTATATGAACTATCTATATGACTATATGTATGATACCAGCTATATAAACTATCTGTTATGTTCTATATATATAAACTATCTTTATGGACTATATATATGAATTATCCATATGAACTCTCTGTATGAACAATCTCTGTGAACTATCTATATAAACTATCTATACGAACTATTTCTATGAACTATTTCTATAGACTATTTATATGAACTAGTGGACTATATATATGAACTGTTTATATGAAGTAGTGAACAATCTGTATTAACTATTTAAATAAACTAGTTAACTATCTATATGAACTATTTATATGAACTAGTGAAATATCTATTTGAGCTAATTCTCTGTCTATATGAACTATTGAACTATCTATATGAACTATTTATGAACTAATGCTCTATCTATATGAACTATCAAAAGTTTGGACCCTACCAATTCCATTGTCTTTCTTCATTTTTACTATTTTTTTACATTTTGTAGAATAATAATAGTAGAAGACATCAAAACAATGAAATAACACGTATGGTATAATGTAGTAACCAATAAAGTGTTAAACAAATCAAAATATATTTTATATTTGAGATTCTAGAAAGTAGCCAACCTTTGCCTTGATGACAGCTTTGCACACTCTATCTACTAGTGAACTATCTATATAAACTATCTATATGAACTTGTGAACTATTTATATGAACTAGTGAACTATCTATATGAACTAGTGAACTATCAAACTATTTATATGAACTAGTGAACTATCTATATAAACTATGTATAGGAACGATCTGTGAACTATCTGGAAAGGATGGAGTGACATATGGAGCTTATTTTTCTTATTACCTTATCATAGTGATGAAGAAATCAATACTAAAATCAATATGATGCTTTTACTTATTTTTTCTGTTTTGTAGTAATAATAATAATATTAATCTGCTACCCAGGTACCTCCTCTAGATTTAGCCTGTGGCATCGCTGTGTCACTGCCCTCGGATTCTATTGATTTTATAATTAAATCTCACAACAATCAATAGTAATCAAGGATAGAATCAAGAGAGTTCGGCATGTGGAAGTAGAGGGAGGGGTAGAGAATGTTGCATGATATTATCCCTGTAGATGCTTCAACCCAACACATGTTGATGCGTTAGTTAGAGACTGTAGATGCTTTAACCCAACACATGTTGATGCGTTAGTTAGAGACTGTAGATGCTTCAACCCAACACATGTTGATGTATTAGTTAGAGACTGTAAATGCTTTAACCCAACACATGTTGATGCGTTAGTTAGAGACTGTCGATGCTTCAACCCAACACATGTTGATGCGTTAGTTAGAGACTGTAGATGCTTTAACCCAACATCATGTTGATGTGTTAGTTAGAGACTGTAGATGCTTCAGCCCAACACATGTTGATGCGTTAGTTAGAGACTGTAGATGCTTCAGCCCAACACATGTTGATGTGTTAGTTAGAGACTGTAGATGCTTCAACCCAACTTACATGTTAATGTATTAGTTAGAGACTGTAGATGCTTTAACCCAACACATGTTGATGCGTTAGTTAGAGACTGTAGATGCTTTAACCCAACACATGTTGATGTGTTAGTTAATACTGTAGATGCTTTAACCCAACTACATGTTGATGTGTTAGTTAGATACTGTATATTTCAGTATAGTAAGTTGTGGCGGGGAGGGGGCTCTGTTGTCCTATCTGAGGATGTTGTCTTAGGTTCTTTATTCTTTTCATTTTCTTTATCAGGTGCCTCTGTGTGCGATTGATGACCTGACCAATGAAGTGTGATGGGGTGTTTCCTCTCAGACCAGAATAAGAACGGAGTTGGTTAACTTCGCTGTTATCACACTTCTCCTCTATTCTTCTTTTATCTGCAAGTGTTTTCCCTCAGACCAAGGGGAGGCACCTACCCCCCACACACACCTCTACATCTGCACCTATCCCCCCACCCCCCCCCCCACCTCTACATCTGCAACCCCCCAGGAGTGAGGATTGGGTTTGATTGAATCCATGAGGGGAATAATTCACCTTTTAGTTGGAACTGGGGCTAAGGGTCAGATAATAAACAGAGTTCTATTGGACCAACACCAGGAGAACATGACGCTGACTGGAATAAAACAGATGGGGGCCAGAGACTTTTGTGAGTCACTAACACAATATCATTCATTGAGCTTCACGCCCCTCTCATGACATTGTCCACCTGTAATTCAGAGTAACTATTTTACATAAAGCAAACAGGAAGATTGACAATGTTGAAGAAACATATGCAGTTGAAGTCGGAGAGTTTACATACACCTTAGCCAAATACATTTTAAACTCAGTTTTCCACAATTCTGACATTTAATCCTAGTAAGAATTCCCTGTCTTAGGTCAGTTAGGATCACCACTTTATTTTAAGAATGTGAAATGTCATAATACTAGTAGAGAGAATTATTTATTTCAGCTTTTATTTCTTTCATCACATTCCCAGTGGGTCAGAAGTTTACATACTCTCAATTAGTGTTTGGTAGCATTGCCTTTAAATTGTTTAACATTGGTCAAACCTTCCACAAGCTTCCCACAATAAGTTGGGTGAATTTTGGCCCATTCCTCCTGACAGAGCTGGTGTAACTGAATCAGGTTTGTAGGCCTCCTTGCTCGCTTACGTTTTTTTCAGTTCTGCCCACATATTTTTCTATAGTTCTTCGGCTTGCAAGTATCCCCTTTTTCCTCCAAACATAACGATGGTCATTAGGGCCAAACAGTTTCTCATTTTTGTTGCATCAGACCAGGACATTTCTCCAAAAAGTAAGATCTTTGTCCCCCATGTGCAGTTGCAAACTTTAGTCAGGCTTTTTTTGCGCGGTTTTGGAGCAGTGGCTTCTTCCTTGCTGAGCGGCCTTCCAGGTTATGTCGATATCAGGACTTGTTTTACTGTAAATACGGCAGGGCGGCAGGTAGCTTAGTGGGTAAGCGCGTTGTGCCAGTAACCGAAAGGTCGCTGGTTCTAATCCCAGAGCCGACTAGGTGAAAAATCTGTAGCTGTGCCCTTAAGCAAGGCACTTAACCTAATTGCTCCTGTAAGTCGCTCTGGATAAGAGCGTCTGCTAAATCGTACCTGTTTCCTCCAGCATGTTCACAAGGTCCTTTGCTGTTGTTCTGGGATTGATTTGCACTTTTCGCACCCAAAGTACATTCATCTCTAGAAGACAGAACGCGTCTCCTTCCTGAGCGGTATGACGGTGTGTGGTCCCATGGTGTTTATATTTGCATACAATTGTTTATACAGATGAACGTGGTACCTTCAGGCGTTTGGAAATTGCTCCCAAAATGAACCAGACTTGTGGAGGTCTACAATTTTTTTCCTGAGGTCTAGGCTGATTTCTTTTGATTTTCCCATGATGTCGTAAGCAAAGAGGCACTGAGTTTGAAGGTTGGCCTTGAAATACATCCACAGGTACACCTCCAATTGACTCAAATTATGTCAATTAGCCTATCAGAAGCTTCTAAAGCCATGACATCATTTTCTGGTATTTTCCAGGCTGTTTAAAGGCACAGTCAACTTAGTGTATGTAAACTTATGACCCTCTGGAATTGTGTACAGTGGATTATAAGTTAAATAATCTGTCTGTAAACAATTGTTGGAAAAAATTACTTGTGTCATGCACAAAGTAGATGTCCTAACCGACTTGCCAAAACTCTAGTTTGTTAACAAGACATTTGTGGAGTGGTTGATAAACAAGTTTTAATGACTCCAACCTAAGTGTATGTAAACATCCGACTTCAACTGTATGTCTTCACAAACCAGGACATAATTACCTTGCTCTAGCTGATTGACGAGGTGGCATTTTCTGAGCTAAACTCCAACAACAAACACATAAAACCTCATAATTCTGCCCAAAAACAATGACAATTTCTCTCAACCAGTGGCATATGTGCTTTTTAGGTGAGCGCTAATTCCCCCTTTGATAAGCAGTGCCCACTTCGTCAAAGGCAGGGCGTAAAATATTTTGCTTGTCCATTCCCAGCGCACCTCTCCAGCATCTCTGCAGCGTTCCATCAAAACCAACGTTCCGTCAAAAACATTATCTAACATCAATCGTAGCGGGTGATTTAGAGCCGAGTCAGGCGCAGGGAGAGTGTAAATCACTGAATAAATGGTTTATTCGGCCAATACAGCGGTTTGCAGCAATGCGTAAAACAACCACAGTGCGGTAACCTCAGACTCCTGGAGCGGACCAGCCACCAACGGCCTGAGGGAGATAAGTGAAATGAGGGGTTAATACGTTAATCGGGAGGGAGCAGCAACCTATAACGTAACCTCGTTAACTCTCCTCAGGACTTTAGAAAGGCCCCACAAACACGGGCTCAGCTTCCGGCAGGGCAGGTGTAGGGGGCAGGTTCCGGGTCGAGAGCCAGACCCGATCACCCGTGACAAAGACCCGGGGCCTCAATGTAGAGGCGGTCAGCATTGGCTTTCTGGCGACGCCTACGGCGCGCTGGAGGTGGAGGTGGGCGGTGTTCAACGTCTCCTCTGCATGCCGAACCAGTCGTCCACCGCAGGAGCTTCGGTCTGGCTCTGATGCCACGGTGCAGGACCGGCAGATACCCAAAACACATTGAAACGGGTGACAGGTTAGTGGAGGAGTGGCGGAGAGAGTTCTGGGCATATTAGGCCCATTGCAAGAACATCCGACCACTCCCCGGGCGGCCCTGGGTGGACCGCAGAACCTACCCACATCCTGATTCACCCATCCACCTGCCCATTAGATTCGGTGTGAAACCCAGAGGTCAGGCTGACTGAGACACCCAGACGTTCCATGAACGCCTTCCAGACCCTAGACGTAAACTGGGGACCCCTGGTCAGACACTATGTTCTCTGGCACCCCATAGTGCCGGAAGACGTGAGTAAACAGGGCTTCCACAATTTGCAGGGTCGTGGGGAGACCGGGCAGAGGAAGGAGGCGACAGGCTTTAGAAAATCAGTCCACAACGACCAGGATGGTGGTGTTACCCTGAGAGAGGGGAAGATCAGTGAGAAAGTCAGTTGATAAGTGGGACCATGGCCGTTTGTGGAACTGGTAAGGGATGCCAACTACCCGCTGGAAGGTGCCTAGGTGCCTTAATTATAATACTCCCGGTCAGACAGGAGGGGGCGTGTGTGCCCAATAGATAAGACGATCACAGACACTTGACGGCACGTACCCCAGCCCAGCTGGGCACTGAGGTGGAGATGGCTCTGTGCGTACGCCAGCTCTACGTCCTCGTCCACCGCCCACACTACCGGCGCCACAATGCAGGAGGTCGGGAGTATGGGGATGTTGTCTATGGGCCTCTCCTCTGTGTCGTACAGACGTGACAGTGCATCTGCCTTCACATTCTTTGTGCCTCGTATATAGGACAGCGTGAAATCAAACCCGGGTGAAGAACAAGGCCCACCTGGCCTGGCGAGGGTTCAGCCTCCTCGCTGCCCGGATGTACTCCAGGTTACGTTGGTCAGTCCAGACGAGGAAAGGGTGTTTCTCCCACTTGAGCCAGTGCTACCCACGCGGTCAGAGCTCTGACAACAGCCAACAGCTCCCGATCAACAACGTCATAGTTCTGCTCCGCCAGGCTGGGCTTCTTAGAGAAGAAAGGCACGGGCGGTGCTTGGGTGGCATGCCCAAGCGTTGGGATAGGACAGCGCATAACCCTACCTCGGATGTATCCACCTCCCTACCAACGGCAGGATGTATCGGGATGAGAGAGGGGCTGAGGTGAACAGAGCCCTCAGGTTACTGAAAGCCCTGTCAGCCTCAGCAGACCAGCGGAGTCAGGGACGGCCCACACTTCAACAGAGATGTGATGGGAGCTGCGACCTTGCCAAAGCCCCCGGATAAACCTCTGATGGTAATTGGCAAAGCCAATGAAGCGCTGCACCTCCTTAACCAAGTGGTTGTCGGCCAATGCATGGCTGAAATGTGGTCTTCCTCCATCTCCACACCTGAGGTGGTAATGCGGTATCCGAGGAAGGAGACAGACTGCTGGAAAAACATACACTTTTCTGCCTTGGCATACAGGTCATGCTCCAACAGTCGGCCCAGCACTCTGCAAACCAGGGACACATTCTCGGCGCATGTAGCGGAATACACCAGGAATGTCATCGATGGACCACCACACCGCGACCAAGCATGTCCTGAAACACCTCGTTCGCAAAGGACTGAAGACGGATGAGCATTCATCAACCGTACGGCATCACCAGGTATTCATAATGCCCCGTGGTTGTACTGAATGCTGTCTTCCACTCATCTCCCTCTCGGACACGCACCAGGTTGTGACTCCGGAGATCTAATTTCGTGATGAAGCGCGCCCCATGCATTGATTTGATAACAGAGGAGATGAGCGGTAGAGGGTAACTATAATGAATGGCAGTTTGATTAAGTGCACGGATCAATGCAATGGCGCAGACCTCTTTCTTTCTTCTTCTCGAGGAGTTGGGTGAAGTGGAGGACAGGAACCCCTGGCGCAGGGACTCGGAGCGTATGTCTCCATAGCCTCCGTCTCAGCCTGCAAAGGGATATACATGACTCCTGGGAGGCACAGCGTCTAACCGGAGGTTTATCGTGCAATCTCCCGCCCGATGGGGTGGTAATTTGGTCACCTGCATTTTTGGAAAATGCGTGCGCTAAGTCGAGGTATTTAGAGTGGAATGTGCACGGTGGAGGTAGTGTCTGGACTTTCCACCGTGGTTGCACCAAGGGAAACACCTAGACACCTACCCGGAGACACTCTCGCGACCACCCGTGAGAACCTCTGCTTGACCATGAATAGGTGGGGTTGTGTAGTGCTAGCCAGGAAGGCCCAACACAACAGGGAAATCCTGTACTCCTGTACTCCTGAGTGGCGCAGTGGTCAAGGCACTGCATCGCAGTGCTAACTGTGCCACTAGAGATCCTGGTTCAAATCCAGGCTCTGTCGCAGCCGGCCGCGACCGGGAGACTCATGGGCGGCGCACAATTGGCCCAGCGTCGTCCAGGGTAGGGGAGGGAATGGCCGGCAGGGGATGTGGCTCGTTGATAGAGCATGGCGTTTGCAACGCCAGTGTTGTGGGTTCGATTCCCCCGGGGGGCCAGTATAAAAAAATGTGTATTCACTAACTGTAAGTCGCTCTGGATAAGAGCGTCTGCTAAATGACTAAAATGTAAATCAGGGGACTCAATAATATAAAGGTGATTTGCTCCCTATGGAGCTGATGGTGGTAAAATAGAGGCTGCAGGAGGAAAGCCTGGAGAGAGGACTGCTGTCTGTCGTATTCCCTCAATTGAGACACCTCTATGGGATGTGGGGCTGGATCCGGTCGCTCAGCTGGTTCTGGGGTTGGGTTCTGGAGAACCCGATCTATTGCTTTGCCCAAGCTGGCTAACATGTTGGAATGCTCCCGGATCACGCTCCACGACTCAGGCATATTCCGCTCCTGCTGACTCCATGCTGTTGGGTGTGTGATTCTATAGCTGGTGATTTAGACAGAGGTCAGGCACAGGAGGTATAAATGAATAAATTGTTTATTTGGCCAATACAGCGGTTCACAGCAATGCGTAAAACAACTACAGTGCGGTAACAACTTGTGCACTGGAGAAAACAAAACACACGGGTGATACGGTACATAAAGCTCCACCCGAGCTATCGACACCTCCACATGGAACAATCACACACAAAGACATGGTGGGGCAGAGTGAATACTTATACAGGGACTGATGAGGGGATATGATCCAGGTCTGTAATAAAAAACAAGACAAAACAAATGGAATGATGAGATGAGGAGCGGCAGTGGCTAGAAGGCCGGTGACAACTAACGCCAAAGCCTGCCCGAACAAGGAGCTGAGGCAGCTTCGGAGGAAGTCGTGACAGTATCCCCCCCCCCAGCTCCAGCAGCGCGCCAACACCGGCCTCGGGGACAGCCAGGAGGACACGGAGCAGGACGAGCCAGATGGCGACGGAGGAAATCCCGCAACAGGGAAACAAAGCCTGCCCGAACAGGCAGCTTCGGAGGAAGTTGTGACAGTAGCGACATTCAGAGCTTGAATAGACACATTGATTAGTCACAGGAATCAGGATGAATAAAGCCCAATGCAATGGCCTGTTTTGCAAATTCCATTGTGGCCGATATTGTAGGCTACAACCCAGTAAACCACAGCCGGCGTCTTTTGGATATATTTTGGACTTCTTTTTTTTTGGGTGCAGTTTCGGACCAGCCTTGAATCCCACAGACATTGGTTTTTAGTCGGTCTGGACCAAATCTGAAACAATCAGAGACGTCTATGGTGCGGTCCAGACCGGCCTTGATTTCAACGTCCACGGACATAGATTATTTTCTTAAATGGAAGAAGTTTGGAACCAGAAGAAGAGCCTTGGACAGGGAGGTGACCAAGAACCCGATGGTCACTCTGACAGAGCTCAGAGTTCCTCTGTGGAGATGGGGAGAACCTTCCAGAGCACAACTATCTCTGCAGCACTCCATCAATCAGGCCTTTATGGTAGAGTGGCCACCACGGAACTCCTCAGTAAAATACACATGACACCCCTCTTGGAGTTTGCCAAATTCCACCTTAAAACTCTCAGACCATGAGAAACAAGATTCTCTGGTCTGATGAAACCAAGATTGAACTCTTTGGACTGAATGCCAAGCGTCACGTCTGGAGGAAACCAGGCACCCTCATCACTTGGCCAATACCACCCCTACAGTGAAGCAAGGTGGTGGCAGCATCATGCTGTGGGGGGATGTTTTTTTCAGCGGCAGGGACTGGGAGACTAGTCAGGATCAGGAAAATATGAACGGAGCAAAGTGCAGAGAGATCCTTGATGAAAACCTGCTCTAGAGTGCTCAGAACCTCAGACTGAGTGCGAAGGTTCACCTTCCAACAGGACAATGACCCAAAGCCACAGCCAAGACAATGCAGGAGTGGCTTCCAAGACAAGTCTCTAAATGTCCTTGAGTGGCGCAGCCAGAGCCCAGACTTGAACTCGAACTTAACATCTCTAGAGAGACCTGAAAATAGCTGTGCGCACGCTCCCCATCCAACCTGACAGAACTTGAGAGGATCTGCAGAGAAGAATGGGTGAAACTCCCCAAATATAGGTGTGTCAAGCTTGTAACGTCATACTCAAGAAGACTCAAGGCTGTAAGCTGCCAAAGGTGCTTCAAAAAGTACTGAGTAAAGGGTCTGAATACTTATGTAAATGTGATATTGCTAAAAAAATATAAAAAAACAGTTTTTGCTTTGTCATTGTGTGTGTAGATTGATGAGAAGAAAAAAACAAACAAGTTATTTTTATTTATTTAATCCATTTTAGAATAAGGCTGTAACGTAACAAAATGTGGAAAAACTCAAGGGTTCGAATACTTTCCAAAGGAACTGTAAATTGAACCTAACTTCAATGTCTGGAAAATACGTATTTTAGACTTTTTTCAAATTCAATTTGCATACTGGGACTATTCTAGTTTGGTTCTCCCCAATGGTGGCAGAACGGCAGCAGTACATATTCTAGAAAGAACGAAAAGATTCTGAGAGAATATAACATTTCAATTATATATATTTTTTATATGGATTGCTATTTTAAAAGGTATATTCAGGTGGTATCAAGATCTGTTTTTCTATGTTATGTTTATGACATATGGTTTTCATTTTGCTTTCAGTGTGCGTCCTTATACAGCATTCCCTGATTTCAATATATGTCCTTATATAATGATTTATAACACAAGCATGACACTCGTTGCCTCTCTTCTTATGTAAATGGTGGAAGTGTGCCCTGTTAACTCCACATTCACTTGGACGGGGCACCACACCAAGGTGTGTTTTCATATTGTAAATAGAGAAAGTATGTGCTGTTACTTGGACAGTATTCTAGAGGTTTTGTGCTGACAGCTGACATTTCGCTCCTATAGATATGCATATTGGGCAGCAGCCTCGGAGCGTGTGTGTGTGTGTGCGTGTGTGTGCATGCGTGTGTGTGTGTGTGCGCGTGTGTGTAGTGTGTGTGTGTGTGTGTGTGTGTGTAGTGTGTGTTTTCGGACCTTCTCTACCATAGATATGTATATTGACACAAGGTCTGAGGAACTGGTAGAAACAAGAGACACACATGGAGAACCCTGAGTTGCAGCCTGGTAACCCCGAGTTACAGCCTGGTAACCCCGATTACAGCCTGGTAACCCCGAGTCAGCCTGGTAAACCCCGAGTTACAGCCTGGTAACCCGAGTTCAGCCTGGTAACCCCGAGTTACAGCCTGGTAACCCCGAAAGTTACAGCCTGGTAAACCCCCGAGGTTACAGCCTGGTAACCCCTGAGTTACAGCCTGGTAACCCCGAGTTACAGCCTGGTAACCCCCGAGTTGCAGCCTGGTAACCCCGAGTTACAGCCTGGTAACCCCGAGTTACAGCCTGGTGGCCTAGTCATCCAGCTGGAATGGTTTGTAATGAGTTATTTAAAGGTGACTCTGTGGCGTATAAGCTGATGATGATTGCACCATGTATAGGGAGGAGACAAGGCAAAATACGAGGGGTCATTGCAGCATTGTGTCTTTTTCAAATTAGAGAAGTGGTCTGTGGTTGTTGGACAATTCTTTCACAATTGGAAACAGAAAACAAGAGCAATGTGACAGATGGATCGTACCCCACAGAAACATTGCATGGAGCTTGCATTGTTTTCTATTAGAAAAGGGTTTTGCGAATATGAACATAAATGCATAGTGACCAACAAACATACCTTGGTTAGGTATTTTGTTTCTAATTACTCATTACTTTGTGATTGAACCATTTAAAATCTATAACCAAATATCTATTTCTGTATCCCCAATGTTTGTTTATAAATAGGATAGATTTGAAAGTATCAAGTACAGCTATATCCAATTATTTTACATATTTGTATTACTTTCACATTTTTCCCAATTGAAACACTCTTATTAAATTAGAAGGTGACATAACCCACAGAATGTTTAAACCACAGAATGTTTAAACCACCAGAATATTTCAACCACAGAATGTTTCAAGCACAGAATGTTTCAACCACAGAATGTTTCAACCACAGAATGTTTCAACCACAGAATGTTTCAAACATAGAATGTTTCAACCACAGAATGTTTCCAACCACAGAATGTTTAAACCACAGAATGTTTCAACCACAGAATGTTTCCAACCACAGAATGTTTCAACCACAGAATGTTTCAACCACAGAATGTTTGAAACATAGAATGTTTCAACCACAGAATGTTTCAACCACAGAATGTTTAAACCACAGAATGTTTCAACCACAGAATGTTTCAACCACATAATGTTTCAACCACAGAATGTTTCAACCACAGAATGTTTAAACCACAGAATGTTTCAACCACAGAATGTTTAAACCACAGAATGTTTCAACCACAGAATGTTTACAAACCACAGAATTTAAACCACAGAATGTTCATTGTGTCGTTAGTTCCAGGAACTAAGGTCAACTGACAGCAAAAAACTTTCGGTGGAATTCAACGGACTCGTCAATAATGCTTTGTGTGATTATGGGAGGGTGGAGAAAGAGAGATCTACTATAACTGTCAGTTATGTCATAATTATTTTACAACGATTGGAGATGCCACGGTGGTTACATTTCGCAGTGACGTTCACGTTGGATTCCGCATACATTACCATCCGTTTTCTAACTTATAGGTGCATCCCAAAGCGACATCCTATGGGCCCTCGTTAAAAGCAATGCACTGTGGGATAGTGTGACAATTTATGACCCGTGCATAGATAACTCTATTGGTTACCATGGGTTACCACAGAGTGATGGCTTGATACGCCATTGGCAAGGTCCTCTGCACATTTAGACGTCATTTGAATAATTTATTCCTCTTTCAGGAAACCGTTTCTAACATGACCAAATATGAGCGGCAGAGTGAACTTTAGTGAATGTGGTTATTCAACAGAACCGACAGAGCTAGTTCACGAACAGCTGAATATTTAGGGTGTGGTATTACTAGTATTACACGCGCCACTGTACAATTATGTGTTGTGTTCTTTGGTCGTTTTAATATGAATAGCTGTAATATTGTGATGCAATATTTTCTATTTAAACCGGTTTTACAGTTTCTCAAGGTTCTGAAACACATGTTGATAATAACAGAATTCACTGTACAGTGTGGAGCTTGTTTGGTGCGAAAAATATGCATTGAAATACGCTGTATATTGATAGAAAAAATATATATTTTGATATATTGACAGAAACATAGATATATTGATATAGCAATAATATGAAATGGAAAATATATATATAGTATTGATATAGCATTAATATGAAATGGAAAATATATATATAGTATTGATATAGCATTAATATGAAATAGAAAATATATATATAGTATTGACATAGCAATAATATGACATTACAGTCATGTTATTTGTCTCTGGATTATCAGAATTAAAATCTTTACTTCTATTAAATTCCAGGATTCATTTCAAACTGTAATTCAAACATAGATGATGGGATAATGATGCTGAGATTTACAGCTCTGATTGGCCTACATGAGAAAGTGAGCTTTACAGCTTCTGATTGGCCTACAGGAGAAAGTGAGCTTTACATTTCATTAGGCTAATTATTTGTCATGACTGATTGATGGGATTGCACAATCAAAGCTATTTCAGCATTGCTTCATCATAATCTGACCACAATAATTCTTACCACAACAATTCCACTCAATTCAATGAGGATTTCATCTCTCATGCAAAACAACTATCAACCAATTCAGAAATAGCACTGAACACAATTAACTTCTCTAAGGTCCAATTTGACACAGGTCTTATTACCAGTGGTTATATTATCAAAAACTGATTTTAGAATTCAATTTGACAATTCAAAGGCTCATACAAAAACACAACGCAAAATATAACTGCAAAACTCAGTCTTTTGTCTCTCCTCTTTGTCGCTTTATGTATGCTCACAGTCGGAAATTGGGCAAGGTGTCGGGTGTGTCTGGTGTGATGTGGTGAACGGTGTGACAGAGATTACAGACTTGGAGCAGGGCTGACAAAAAGCAACAGTTTCCCCTTCGAGCCTCCTTGATCCAATCTGATTAAAGTGTGTCCATCTGCTGAGCATTACAGGGTCGGCAGGGCCCTTTCCTGGGACCCTCAAGGCCCCCTGAAGGTTAGCCTGCGTCCCTGGCAACCATTCCCTATGTAGTACACTACCTTTTGACAAGGGCGCCTAGGGGGGCTCTGGTCTAAAGTAGTGACTATGTAGGGGAATAGGGTGCCATTTGGGACTTATTCTCAGAGATGCTAATAGGGACTCTACCTCCATGGAGGAGGCCACAAAGTCAGGCTAGCACCCGGCTGGGAGCTAACAATACACTGCTGAGAGAGGGGAGGAATAAGGGTAGAGAGAGAGAGAGAGAGAGAGAGAGAGAGAGAGAGAGAGAGAGGGGTGGAGGCTTAGGGGAGAGTGGAACACCGTTCCCACATGGTGGAGGTCTGGCTATGGGCCACTGGGGGCCTGTTAGGCTCATTGTTCCTCTCAGAACGACATGCGTCCTCACCATATGAACCTTGTTTAAATAGCTGTCCCTTTCTCCACCCTCTACCCCCCCCGGTCCCTAGTGGCAGATGTGTCTTTTATTCCCCGACTTATTCAGGTCGGAATTCCTGATCTTGAGGATTGAATGGGATTCTCTAGGATTAGGATACTTTAGCTGGATTATTGTTATTATTGTTGGTTGATGTCGTACTTCATGTTTGACATGAGAACATGAGGAGAGTGAGTTCATAATATATTTGTTGGGTGCAGCTTTTGTTTGAGGCTTTTATTTTGGTGACATACTTCTACTTATCTTCATCCGGAAATCAATATCTAAATAAATACCAATTAAGCCCAAAGAGGATGTCAATATCAATATTAGAATGAAGCAGTGGGGAAGCAGTAGGAAGCACCACATGGTATGTCCCTGATCAGATCCACCGTGAATGTTATTGGCTCTGCAACAGTCAGCTGGACATAATGTCATTAACAATCAATAGTGCAAAACTTAGGGACAAAGAACGGCAGCAACAGAGAGAGAGAGAGAGAGAGAGAGAGAGAGAGAGAGAGAGAGAGAGAGAGAGAGAGAGAGAGGAGAGGGAGAGAGAGAGAGAGAGAGAGAGAGAGAGAGAGAGAGAGAGAGAGAGAGAGAGAGAGAGAGAAGAGGGAGAGAGAGAGAGAGAGAGAGAGACAGAGAGAGAGACAGAGAGAGAGAGAGAGAGAGAGAGAGAGAGAGAGAGAGAGAGAGAGAGAGAGAGAGAGAGAGAGAGAGAGAGAGAGAGAGAGAGAGAGAGAGAGAGAGAGAATCTTATTAGCGTGCGGCCATTTGAGAAAGCTGACAGAAGGGGCCTGCTGTCACTGACAATGCCTGTTTGTGTGTGTGTGTGTGTGTGTGTGTGTGTGTGTGTGTGTGTGTGTATGTGTGTGTGTGTGGTGACCCTGCTTCAGGTCAGGAAATGACATTTTTGCATCTACTATCAATTTGAGTTTATTGATATTTTGGTCCTTTAATAATATTAGTACTTTATAGAGTAAACATGAACATTTCAAAAAAACGTAATGTACATAATGTGTATATTTAATTTTGTTCATCATTCTACCGTCACCAAAATGTCATGAATTGTAACCCCTTTTTAATGGACATACATACATAATTTCAAAGCTCACTACATTGAATCACACATCATTTAAAAGCCCATTTTATAGAGAATGTTACAAACTGGACTATATGTAGTAACTTACTTTGAAGAGAAGATGATTGGGTCTAAATAGGTGTTTGACGGTAACGGGAATTTCAGTGTACTTGTCTTTAACTGCCAAGTCAGACTCTCTCCACACGCCAACACATTCTCAGCTTCAGAAGCATCTACAGTGCATTCAATGTGTATGTTTATTGATTTCATTCAATCATGTATGGCTATAAATATTGTATTCCTTCATATGGGCAAAATATTGTATATACGGTGCATTCGGGAAAGTATTCAGACCACTTCCCTTTTTCCACATTTTGTTACGTTACAGCCTTATATTAAAATGGATTAAATTACACATTTCCTCATCAATCCACACACAATACCCCATAATGACAAATCGAAAACAGGTTTTTTAGAATTATTAGCAAATTTAAATACTTTATTTACATAAGTATTCAGACCATTTGCTATGAGACTCGAAATTGAGCTCAGGTGCAGCCTGTTTCCATTGATCATCCTTGAGATGTTTCGCCAACTTGATTGGAGTCCACCTGTGGTCAATTCATTTGATTGGACATTATTTGGAAAGGCATACACCTGTCTATGTAAGGTCCCATAGTTGACAGTGCAAAGACCAACCTATGAGATCGAAGGAAATGTCCGTAGAGTGTCGAGGCAAAGATCTGGGGAAGGGTACCAAAAACTTTCTGCAGCATTGAAGGTCCCGGAGAACACAGTAGCCTCCATCATTCGTAAATGGAAGAAGTTTGGAACCACCAAGACTCTTCCTAGAGCTGGGCGCAAACTGAGCAATCGGGGGAGAAGGGCCTTGGTCAGGGAGGTGACCAATAACCCGATGGTCACTCTGACAGAGCTCTAGAGTTCCTCTGTGGAGATGGGAGAACCTTCCAGAAGACAACCATCTCTGCAGCACTCCACCAAATCAGGCCTTTATGGTAGAGTGGCCAGACAGAAGCCACTCCTCAGTAAAAGGCACATGACTGCCCACTTGGAGTTTGCCAAAAAGGCACCTAAGGACTCTCAGACCATGAGAAACAAGATTCACTGGTCTGATGAAACCAGATTGAACTCTTTGGCCTGAATGCCAAGCGTCACGTCTGGAGGAAACCTGGCACCATCCCTACTGTGAAGCATGGTGGTGGCAGCATCATGCTGTGGGATGTTTTTCAATGGCAGGGACTGGGAGACAAGTCAGATCGAGGGGAAAGATGAACGGAGCAAAGTACAGAGAGATCCTTGATGAAAACCTGCTCCAGAGCACTCAGGACCTCAGACTGGGGCGAAGGTTCATCTTCCAACAGGACAACGACCCTAAGCACACAGCCAAGACAACACAGGAGTGGCTTCAGGACAAGTCTCTGAATGTCCTTGAGTGGAGCAGCCAGAGCCTGGACTTGAACCCGATCGAACATCTCTGGAGAGACCTGAAAATAGCTGTGCAGCGACGCTCCCCATCCAACCTGACAGAGCTTGAGAGGATCTGCAGAGAAGAATGGGAGAAACTCCCCAAATACAGGTGTACCAAGCTTGTAGCGTCATACCCAAGAAGACTCGAGGCTGTAATCGCTGCCAAAAAGTGCTTCAATAAGTACTGAGTAAACGGTCTGAATACTTATGTAAATGTATTTTTTTATTTTATTTTTATATATAAATTTGCTAAAAATTCTAAAAACCTGTTTTTGCTTTGTCATTATGGGTATTGTGTGTAGATTGATGAGGAAAAAAACAATTTAATCAGTTTTAGAATATGGCTGTAACGTAACAAAATCTGGAAAAAGTCAAGGGGGCTGAATACTTTCCGAATGCACAAAGTTTGTGTGGTTATCCTTAGATATATTCTTCAGACTTTTACAGAGGAAATCGTTAATATGTTGTCAAATTTGTATTCTAGAAAACATTTTACTTGGAAAAATGCGGCAGAAATTCATTTCATGTACGTCTTTAGAAAGTCAGGTCTTGGAGTGTCTTAAAAAAAATGAAACCAAAATATTTAGGCTGACTTCTTCCAGTGTCCAGAAAAGTTGATTTGTGGTGTAAGCAAAAATACTGTGCACATCAAATGAGATATTGCCCTATTTGCATATTTTAATGCAGTATTTCAGAAAAAATTGTAATATAAAAAATATGTATATTTGTGATGCCTGGCCTTAACCTTTTGATTCTCTGGGTTCAAAGGTCAATTGACCCTTGGAGGAGTAGCAACAGGATGGCACCCAGGCAACCAGTCCATTCAATAGCGACACCAAAAGTCATAATTTTATTTTCTGGTTCATCAAAGGGTAGTGGCCCCACCTCACCAATCTTGTTCTCCGACACGGTCATTTATCAATGTTCAGATCCGACAACAGACAACAGAACAGAGCTACAGAGTCAAGTTAGAAGGGTGTTAATCATAATGTCCCATCTGGGCTGCATGCTAAGCATTTGGGTGGATAGAGCAATAGATTGTAGTCCTCTCAACATTTGAGAGCAGAATCTCCTAAATACTTCACTGGAAGACCCATTGTCTTAGCATGGTACTTCAGTAGGAAATACAAGTGGTCAATAACTATTAGATATCCAAAGCTGCTATCAACATGCTGGACATATTTATATCACATCTCTGCTTCAGATTCATCTTCGTAGGGACACATAAACAACCCCCCAGATAAAAAAAAAAATCCTAAATCCCCCCAGGCTCCCTTATATATCAGTAGATAGCAAATCAATTAATTACCAGTTTATGGGACATGTCATCTAAAGGTCCCATCTAAACTTGATTCCATCCTATTCCATCCTAACCCTAACTTCAATACACCACAAGCTGAAAATGAACATCCCATCGACGTACAGCCCTGCTCTTGGTTGTCATGGTGAACTTGTCTTGCGGTCGTGGGGTCTTGAGAGGGCGTGGCCCCATTCTACTTTGTTTGAGATCCGACTGACAGTTTAACAGATTGATGATTGACCCTGGGGTCACAACAAATAAAAAGTTGTAGGATCTAATTAACCAGTAGAATTATAAAGGAAACAGGGGAGGTCTGTTGCAGATTAAAAACAGAGACATTTGGTAGAAGTAATAGGAAGAGAGCACTCACACCCACACACAATGCAGCCACCCACACACACACACACACACACACACACACACACACACACACACACACACATGCACGCGCACACACAGACTGACAGACACACTACTGGCGGAGAGACAGACAGACAGACACACAGACTGACAGACACACAGACTGGCGGAGAGAGGGAACGGAACAGTAACCCAGGACAACCAGAAGGGGAAAACAGAGAGCTAGACATATTGGAATAGGTGCTTTTTATGGTAAATTCACAGAGAGTTAGACGCTTATGTTGCTATAATCCCAAACAATGTCTATGTATAAACAAATGTACATGCATAAACAAAATATTTTTTTAAAAATGTATTTAAATAGTCAGCACAAAATCCCTAGTCATCCAAAAAATCCCCACTAAATATTCTTAGCTGGAACTTCAGTAACTTACATTTTCAACATTGTTTTGTGGTTGTTTTGAGTCATGAAAGAGCAGGACTACGGTAAAAGACTAGCCAGTGTGATAGGGTGACAGCGAGGAGGCCTACGGTAAAAAGACTAGCCAGTGTGATAGGGTGACAGCGAGGAGGGATACGGTAAAAGACTAGCCAGTGTGATAGGGTGACAGCAGGAGGGGATACGGTAAAAGACTAGCCAGTGTGATAGGGTGACAGGGAGGAGGCCTACGGTAAAAGACTAGCCAGTGTGATAGGGTGACAGCGAGGAGGATACGGTAAAGACTAGCCAGTGTGATAGGGTGACAGCGAGGGAGGGATACGGTAAAAGACTAGCCAGTGTGATAGGGTGACAGCGAGGAGGGATACGGTAAAAGACTAGCCAGTGTGATAGGGTGACAGCGAGGAGGGATACGGTAAAAGACTAGCCAGGTGTGATAGGGTGACAGCGAGGAGGGATACGGTAAAAGACTAGCCAGTGTGATAGGGTGACAGTGAGGAGGGATACGGTAAAAGACTAGCCAGTGTGATAGGGTGACAGCGAGGAGGGATACGGTAAAAGACTAGCCAGTGTGATAGGGTGACAGCGAGGAGGATAAGGTAAAAGACTAGCCAGTGTGATAGGGTGACAGCGAGAGGGAGGGATACGGTAAAAGACTAGCCAGTGTGATAGGGTGACAGCGAGGAGGATACGGTAAAAGACTAGCCAGTGTGATAGGGTGACAGCGAGGAGGGATACGGTAAAAGACTAGCCAGTGTGATAGGGTGACAGCGAGGAGGGATACGGTAAAAGACTAGCCAGTGTGAAAGGGTGACAGCGAGGAGGGATACGGTAAAAGACAAGCCAGTGTGATAGGGTGACAGTGAGGAGGGGATACGGTAAAAGTCTAGCCAGTGTGATAGGGTGACAGCGAGGAGGGATACGGTAAAAGACTAGCCAGTGTGATAGGGTGACAGCGAGGAGGGATACGGTAAAAGACAAGCCAGTGTGATAGGGTGACAGCGAGGAGGGATACGGTAAAAGACAAGCCAGTGTGATAGGGTGACAGTGAGGAGGGGATACGGTAAAAGACTAGCCAGTGTGATAGGGTGACAGCGAGGAGGGATACTCTACTATAGATCTGGTGTTCCAACACGTCTGTCTGTCTCTGCTCCTAATTTCATCCCATCCCCGGCTAGCTGTCTGATGTCACAGTGGATACAGAACTGTCGCAAGCTACAGGTAACTGCCAAAATAAAAGGAAACGCCAACATAAAATTGTCCAAATACATAATCTCAATGAAACATCTCCACCTGGTTATAAATATCTCGTTCCCGTGCCAGGGATGGTGGTCTTGCTGTTTTCCACAAAGACTGTTTTGACCTGAAAATGTTGCCTTCTGGCTTTTAAAATGAAGTCTCCCGGCCCCCTCGCTGTGATACAACAACAAACAGTCTCCTGATCACCTCTCTGTGTCCTACCCTCTCCAATGTTGTTATCCTAGGTGATTTCAACATTCACATTGATTCAACAAAATGTTCCTCTGCTACTGACTTTCTGAACCTGCTTGACTGTCTCAACCTGGTACATCATGTCAACGTCCCCACACACAGACCGAGACATACACCAGACCTCATCATGACTGGAGAAGTCTCTGCCTCAAACCTGGACACACACCAGACCTCATCATGACTGGAGAAGTCTCTGCCTCAAACCTGGACATACATGTAGGGAAGTGATAATGTCTGTGAGAACTCCTGGATGTATCTGATCATAGTGTCGTGACAATGTCTGTGAGTACTCCTGCAGTTCAGCTCTGCCTCAGGCGCACCATTCAACTCAGAAACATTAAGTCCCTTGACAAATCCCTTTTCCAGTAGTCTGTTCACCCTGCCCTACAAGCTGACTGCCTTGAGTCCACCCCTGACAAGATGATCGACCTGTATAATAGCACTCCAAGGAACACCTTAAACAGCCTTTCCCTTGAAAAAACATAAAGTATCCTTCCCATGGTCCTCCGCAAGGTTTACCGAGGAGCTGCGCTGCATGAAAAACCATAGCCACAGTTAAGAACATCTCTGGAGAAGTAGTGGCCTATAAAGGCAACCTACTGTCCCGTGTAGCTCAGTTGGTAGAGCATGGCGCTTGCAACGCCAGGGTTGTGGGTTCGATTCCCACGGGGGGCCAGTATGAAAAAATAAAATATTTATGCACTCACTAACTGTAAGTGGCTCTGGATAAGAGCGTCCGCTAAATGACTAACATATACAAATGTACTGGCCTGACTGTCCACCTACTGGCCTATAAAGACCATCTACTGGCCTATAAAGACCATCTACTGGCCTATAAAGACCATCTACTGGCCTATAAAGACCATCTACTGGCCTATAAAGACCATCTACTGGCCTATAAAGACCATCTACTGGCCTATAAAGACCATCTACTGGCCTATAAAGACCCCCTACTGGCCTATAAAGACCATCTACTGGCCTATAAAGACCATCTACTGGCCTATAAAGACCATCTACTGGCCTATAAAGACCCCCTACTGGCCTATAAAGACCCCCTACTGGCCTATAAAGACCCCCTACTGGCCTATAAAGACCCCCTACTGGCCTATAAAGACCCCCTACTGGCCTATAAAGACCATCTACTGGCCTATAAAGACCCCCTACTGGCCTATAAAGACCCCTACTGGCCTATAAGACCCCCCTACTGGCCTATAAAGACCCCCTACTGGCCTATAAAGACCCCCTACTGGCCTATAAAGACCATCTACTGGGCCTATAAAGACCATCTACTGGCCTATAAAGACCCCCCCTACTGGCCTATAAAGACCCCTACTGGCCTATAAAGACCCCCTACTGGCCTATAAAGACCCCCCACTGGCCTATAAAGACCCCCTACTGGCCTATAAAGACCCCCCTACTGGCCTATAAAGACCCCCCCTACTGGCCTATAGAAAGACCCCCCTACTGGCCTATAAAGACCACCTACTGGCCTATAAAGACCATCTACTGGCCTATAAAGACCATCTACTGGCCTATAAAGACCCCCCTACTGGCCTATAAAGACCCCCTACTGGCCTATAAAGACCCCCTACTGGCCTATAAAGACCCCCTACTGGCCTATAAAGACCCCCTACTGGCCTATAAAGACCCCCTACTGGCCTATAAAGACCATCTACTTGGCCTATAGAAGACCATCTACTGGCCTATAAAGACCATCTACTGGCCTACTAAAGACCATCACTGCCCTCCTAAAAAGACCCCCTACTGGCCTATAAAGACCATCTACTGGCCTATAAAGACCATCTACTGGCCTATAAAGACCATCTACTGGCCTATAAAGACCCCCCTACTGGCCTATAAAGACCCCCTACTGGCCTATAAAGACCCCCTACTGCTCTATAAAGACCCCCTACTGGCCTATAAAGACCCCCTACTGGCCTATAAAGACCATCTACTGGCCTATAAAGACCCCCCTACTGGCCATAGAAGACCCCCCTACTGGCTATAAAGACCCCCTACTGGCCTATAAAGACCCCTACTGGCTATAAAGACCCCTACTGGCCTATAGAGACCATCTACTGGCCTATAAAGACCATCTACTGGCCTATAAAGACCCCCTACTGGCCTATAAAGACCCCCTACTAGCCTATAAAGACCCCTACTGGCCTATAAAGACCCCCTACTGGCCTATAAAGACCCCCTACTGGCCTATAAAGACCCCCTACATCCTATAAAGACCCCCCTACTGGCCTATAAAGACCCCCTACTGGCCTATAAAGACCACCTACTGGCCTATAAAGACCATCTACTGGCCTATAAAGACCATCTACTGGCCTATAAAGACCCCCTACTGGCCTATAAAGACCCCCTACTGGCCTATAAAGACCCCCTACTGGCCTATGTAAAGACCCCCTCACTGGCCTATAAAGACCCCCCTACTGGCCTATAAAGACCCCCTACTGGCCTATAAAGACCATCTACTGGCCTATAAAGACCATCTACTGGCCTATAAAGACCCCCTACTGGCCTATAAAGACCCCCTACTGGCCTATAAAGACCCCCTACTGGCCTATAAAGACCCCCTACTGGCCTATAAAGACCCCCTACTGGCCTATAAAGACCCCCTACTGGCCTATAAAGACCCCTACTGGCCTATAAAGACCCCCTCACTGGCCTATAAAGACCCCTACTGGCCTATAAAGACCCCTACTGGCCTATAGACATCTACTGGCCTATAAAGACCATCTACTGGCCTATAAAGACCCACTACTGGCTATAAAGACACCCCTACTGGCCTATAAAGACCCCCTACTGGCCTATAAAGACCCCTACTGGCCTATGAAAAGACCATCTACTGGCCTATAAAGACCCCCCTACTGGCCTATAAAGACCCCCTACTGGCCTATAAAGACCCCCTACTGGCCCATAAAGACCATCTACTGGCCTATAAAGACCCTCTACTGGCCTATAAAGACCCCCTACTGGCCTATAAAGACCCCCCTACTGGCCTATAAAGACCCCCCCTACTGGCCTATAAAGACCCCTACTGGCCTATAAAGACCCTACTGGCCTATAAAGACCCCCTACTGGCCTATAAAGACCCCCTACTGGCCTATAAAGACCACCTACTGGCCTATAAAGACCCCCTACTGGCCTATAAAGACCATCTACTGGCCTATAAAGACCCCCCTACTGGCCTATAAAGACCATCTACTGGCCTATAAAGACCCCCCTACTGGCCTATAAAAGACCCCTACTGGCCTATAAAGACCCCCTACTGGCCTATAAAGACCCCCTACTGGCCTATAAAGACCCCCTACTGGCCTATAAAGACCACCAGGCTTGCTATTGCAAAGCAGCCCGCTCCACCTTCTACTCTGTCATGATAGACAATCACTGAGGAAATCTCAGGACCTTGTTCTCCACCATCAGTCACCTCCTCTTGTTCTCCACCATCAGTCGTCTCCTCTTGTTCTCCACCATCAGTCGTCTCCTCTTGTTCTCCACCATCAGTCGCTCCTCTTGTTCTCCACCATCAGTCGTCTCTCTTGTTCTCCACCATCAGTCGTCTCCTCTTGTTCCTCCACCATCAGTCACCTCCTCTTGTTCTCCACCATCAGTCACCTCCTCTTGTTCTCCACCATCAGTGCGTCTCCTCTTGTTCTCCACCATCAGTCGTCTCCTCCACCCCTACATACTCTGGCCTCCCACAGCAACTCACCGATCAATGCAACCGATTTGCTGAGTTCTTCAGAGCTAAAATCAACACCATCCGACAAAACATTGTATCCTCCAATCTCCAACCCACTTTGGCTCCTTTGGCATCGGACCCACCTACCGGTCAGACCTACTCTCCCCTATGAACCTAAATGGTATCGGACCCACCTACCGGTCAGACCTACTCTCCCCTATGAACCTAAATGGTATCGGACCCACCTACCGGTCAGACCTACTCTCCCCCTATGAACCTAAATGGTATCGGACCCACCTAACCAGTCAGACCTACTCTCTCCCCTATGAACCTAAATGGTATCCGACCACCCACCGGTCAGACCTACTCTCCCCTATGAACCTAAATGGTATCGGACCCACCTACCGGTCAGACCTACTCTCCCCCTATGAACCTAAATGGTATCGGACCCACCTACCGGGTCAGACCTACTCTCCCCTATGAACCTAAATGGCATCGGACCCACCTACCGGTCAGACCTACTCTCCCCCCTATGAACCTAAATGGTATCGGACCCACCGCGGTCAGACCTACTCCCCCTATGAACCTAAATGGTATCGGACCCACCTACCGGTCAGACCTACTCTCCCCCTATGAACCTAAATGGTATCGGACCCACCTACCGGTCAGACCTACTCTCCCCCTATGAACCTCCATGCACCCCATGTTCAAACCATGCCAAACTCCTCCATGACCAGGATCCGCACAACAGGGGACCGGGCCTTTGCCTCCTATGCACCACGCCTATGGAACTCCCCTCCTGATCATCTCAGGGCTGTTCAGACTGTTGGGGCTTTTAAAGCTGGCCTTAAGACTCATCTCTATCAGCTGGCCTGCCATTATGCCCTTCCTCCTAGACTTTGATTGTTGCTTTCATGATATGGTTAGATATATATATATATATATATATATATATATATACTTTTTTTTAAACGCACTTTGACATTAGTCTTGTATAACGAAAAGCACTTTACAAATGTAATACATTATTATTATTATTATTATTATTATTATTAACATTCTTAACAGGGCGTTGGGCCACCACCAGCCAAAACAGCTCCTGGGCATAGATTCTACAAGCGTCTGGAACTCTATTGGATGGATGCGACATCGTTCTTCCACCAGAAATTCCATCATTTGCCGTTTTGTTGATGGTGGGGGGGAAATTGCCGTCTCAGGTGCTGCTATTCAATTGGGTTGCGATCTGGTGACTGAGACGGCCATGGCATGTGGTTTAAATTGTTTTCATGCTCATCAAACCATTCAGTGACCACTCGTGCCCTGTGGATGGGGGCATTGTCATCCTATGGGGGCATTGCCATGGTAGCCAAAATAATATCCTGCAGAGCATTTTTATGCATGACCCTAAGCATGATGGGATGTTAATTGCTTAATTAACTCAGGAACCACACCTGTGTGGGAAGCACCTGCTTTCAATATATTTTGTATCCCTCATTTACTGAAGCGTTTCTATACACTGAACAAAAATATAAATGCAACATGTAAAGTGTTCGTCCCATGTTTCATGAGCTAAAACAAAAGATCCCAGATGTTCCGATATGCACAAAAAGTTATTTCACTCAAATTTTTTTGGACAAATTTGTTTACATCCCTGTTAGTGAGCATTTCTCCTTTGCCAAGATAATCCATCCACCTGACAGGTGTGGCATATCAAATAACGGATTAAACAATATCATCACAGGTGCACCTTGTGCTGGGGACAATAAAAGGCCACTCTAAAATGTGCAGTTTTGTCACACAACACAATGCCACAGATATCTCAGGTTTTGAGGGAGCGTGCAATTGGCCAGAGAATTGAATGTTAATTTCTCTTCCATAAGCCACCTCAACGTCGTTTTAGAGAACTTGGCAGTATGTCCAACCGGCCTCACAACCGCAGGCCATGTATGGCGTCGTGTGGGTTAGCGTTTTGCTGATGTCAACAATGTGAACGGAGTGCACCATGGTGGCGGTGGGGTTATGGTATGGGCAGGCGTAAGCTACGAACAACGAACACAATTGCATTTTATCGATGGCAATTTGAATGCACAGAGATACCGTGACCGAGATCCTGAGGCCCATTGTCGTGCCATTCATTCATTCGCCGCCATCACCTCATCTTTCAGCATGATAATGCACAGCCCCATGCCGCAAGGATCTGTACACAATTCCTGGAAGCTGAAAAGGTCCCAGTTCTTCCATGGCCTGCATACTCAGACATGTCACCCATTGAGCATGTTTGGGATGCTCTGGATCGACGTGTAACGACAGCGTTTTCAGGGTTCCCGCCAATATCCAGCAACTCGCTACAGGCATTGAAGAGGAGTGGGACAACATTCCACAGGCCACAATCAACAGCCTGATCAACTCTTTTAATCCCTACCTTTTGTTATGGTATCTGTGACCAACGGATGCATATCTGTATTCCCAGTCATGTGAAATCAATAGATTAGGACCTAATGAATTTATTTCAATTGACCTGATTCCCTTATATAAACTGTAATTCAATCTAATCTTTAAAATTGTTGCATGTTGCGTTTTATATTTTTGTTCAATGTATTATTCAGTATATCTTCCACATCTCCCTACCTTTTCCTTAATATCTCTCTTTCTTTCTTTCTTTCTTTCTTTCTTTCTTTCTTTCTTTCTTTCTTTCTTTCTTTCTTTCTTTCTTTTTCTTTCTTTCTTTCTTTCTTTCTCTTTCTTTCTTTCTTTCTTTCTTTCTTTCTTTCTTTCTTTCTTTCTTTCTTTCTTTTTTTCTTCTTCTCTCTCTCTCTCTCTCTCTCTCTCTCTCTCTCCTCCTTCTCTCTCTCTCTCTCTCTCTCTCTCTCTCTCTCTTTCCACTTCTCTCCATCCCTGTCTCTAAGCTGTCATCAGGATGATGCTGTCTCTCCATCCCTGTCTCTAAAAGCTGTGTAATCAGGATGATGCTGTCTCTCCATCCCTGTCTCTAAAAGCTGTGTCATCAGGATGATGCTGTCTCTCCATCCCTGTCTCTAAAAGCTGTGTAATCAGGATGATGCTGTCTCTCCATCCCTGTCTCTAAAAGCTGTGTCATCAGGATGATGCTGTCTCTCCATCCCTGTCTCTAAAAGCTGTGTCATCAGGATGATGCTGTCTCTCCATCCCTGTCTCTAAAAGCTGTGTCATCAGGATGATGCTGTCTCTCCATCCCTGTCTCTAAAAGCTGTGTCATCAGGATGATGCTGTCTCTCCATCCCCTGTCTCTAAAGCTGTGTCATCAGGATGATGCTGTCTCTCCATCCCTGTCTCTAAAAGCTGTGTCATCAGGATGATGCTGTCTCTCCATCCCTGTCTCTAAAAGCTGTGTCATCAGGATGATGCTGTCTCTCTCCATCCCTGTCTCTAAAAGCTGTGTCATCAGGATGATGCTGTCTCTCCATCCCTGTCTCTAAAAGCTGTGTTATCAGGATGATGCTGTCTCTCCATCCCTGTCTCTAAAAGCTGTGTCATCAGGATGATGCTGTCTCTCCATCCCTGTCTCTAAAAGATGTGTCATCAGGATGATGCTGTCTCTCCATCCCTGTCTCTAAAAGCTGTGTCATCAGGATGATGCTGTCTCTCCATCCCTGTCTCTAAAAGCTGTGTCATCAGGATGATGCTGTCTCTCCATCCCTGTCTCTAAAAGCTGTGTCATCAGGATGATGCTGTCTCTCCATCCCTGTCTCTAAAAGCTGTGTTATCAGGATGATGCTGTCTCTCCATCCCTGTCTCTAAAAGCTGTGTCATCAGGATGATGCTGTCTCTCCATCCCTGTCTCTAAAAGCTGTGTCATCGGGATGATGCTGTCTCTCCATCCCTGTCTCTAAAAGCTGTGTCATCAGGATGATGCTGTCTCTCCATCCCTGTCTCTAAAAGCTGTGTTATCAGGATGATGCTGTCTCTCCATCCCTGTCTCTAAAAGCTGTGTCATCAGGATGATGCTGTCTCTCCATCCCAGTCTCTAAAAGCTGTGTTATCAGGATGATGCTGTCTCTCCATCCCTGTCTCTAAAAGCTGTGTCATCAGGATGATGCTGTCTCTCCATCCCTGTCTCTAAAAGCTGTGTCATCAGGATGATGCTGTCTCTCCATCCCTGTCTCTAAAAGCTGTGTCATCAGGATGATGCTGTCTCTCCATCCCTGTCTCTAAAAGCTGTGTCATCAGGATGATGCTGTCTCTCCATCCCTGTCTCTAAAAGCTGTGTCATCAGGATGATGCTGTCTCTCCATCCCTGTCTCTAAAAGCTGTGTTATCAGGATGATGCTGTCTCTCCATCCCTGTCTCTAAAAGCTGTGTCATCAGGATGATGCTGTCTCTCCATCCCTGTCTCTAAAAGCTGTGTCATCAGGATGATGCTGTCTCTCCATCCCTGTCTCTAAAAGCTGTGTTATCAGGATGATGCTGTCTCTCCATCCCTGGCTCTAAAAGCTGTGTCATCAGGATGATGCTGTCTCTCCATCCCTGTCTCTAAAAGCTGTGTCATCAGGATGATGCTGTCTCTCCATCCATGTCTCTAAAAGCTGTGTTATCAGGAGGATGCTGTCTCTCCATCCCTGTCTCTAAAAGCTGTGTCATCAGGATGATGCTGTCTCTCCATCCCTGTCTCTAAAAGCTGTGTCATCGGGATGATGCTGTCTCTCCATCCCTGTCTCTAAAAGCTGTGTCATCAGGATGATGCTGTCTCTCCATCCCTGTCTCTAAAAGCTGTGTCATCAGGATGATGCTGTCTCTCCATCCCTGTCTCTAAAAGCTGTGTCATCAGGATGATGCTGTCTCTCCATCCCTGTCTCTAAAAGCTGTGTCATCAGGATGATGCTGTCTCTCCATCCCTGTCTCTAAAAGCTGTGTCATCAGGATGATGCTGTCTCTCCATCCCTGTCTCTAAAAGCTGTGTCATCAGGATGATGCTGTCTCTCCATCCCTGTCTCTAAAAGCTGTGTCATCAGGATGATGCTGTTCTCTCCATCCCTGTCTCTAAAAGCTGTGTTATCAGGATGATGCTGTCTCTCCATCCCTGTCTCTAAAAGCTGTGTCATCAGGATGATGCTGTCTCTCCATCCCTGTCTCTAAAAGCTGTGTCATCAGGATGATGCTGTCTCTCCATCCCTGTCTCTAAAAATTGTCATCAAGATGATGCTGTCTCTCCATCCCTGTCTCTAAAAGCTGTGTCATCAGGATGATGCTGTCTCTCCATCCCTGTCTCTAAAAGCTGTGTCATCAGGATGATGCTGTCTCTCCATCCCTGGCTCTAAAAGCTGTGTTATCAGGATGATGCTGTCTCTCCATCCCTGTCTCTAAAAGCTGTGTTATCAGGATGATGCTGTCTCTCCATCCCTGTCTCCAAAAGCTGTGTCAGTCAGGATGATGCTGTCTCTCCATCCCTGTCTCTAAAAGCTGTGTCATCAGGATGATGCTGTCTCTCCATCCCTGTCTCTAAAAGCTGTGTCATCAGGATGATGCTGTCTCTCCATCCCTGTTCTCTAAAAGCTGTGTCATCAGGATGATGCTGTCTCTCCATCCCTGTCTCTAAAAGCTGTGTTATCAGGATGATGCTGTCTCTCCATCCCTGTCTCTAAAAGCTGTGTCATCAGGATGATGCTGTCTCTCCATCCCTGTCTCTAAAAGCTGTAAGTCATCAGGATGATGCTGTCTCTCCATCCCTGTCTCTAAAAGCTGTGTTATCAGGATGATGCTGCTCTCTCCATCCCTGTCTCTAAAAGCTGTGTTATCAGGATGATGCTGTCTCTCCATCCCTGTCTCTAAAAGCTGTGTCATCAGGATGATGCTGTCTCTCCATCCCTGTCTCTAAAAGCTGTGTTATCAGGATGATGCTGTCTCTCCATCCCTGTCTCTAAAAGCTGTGTCATCAGGATGATGCTGTCTCTCCATCCCTGTCTCTAAAAGCTGTGTCATCAGGATGATGCTGTCTCTCCATCCCTGTCTCTAAAAGCTGTGTTATCAGGATGATGCTGTCTCTCCATCCCTGTCTCTAAAAGCTGTGTCATCAGGATGATGCTGTCTCTCCATCCCTGTCTCTAAAAGCTGTAAGTATCAGGATGATGCTGTCTCTCCATCCCTGTCTCTAAAAGCTGTGTCATCAGGATGATGCTGTCTCTCCATCCCTGTCTCTAAAAGCTGTGTCATCAGGATGATGCTGTCTCTCCATCCCTGTCTCTAAAAGCTGTGTCATCAGGATGATGCTGTCTCTCCATCCCTGTCTCTAAAAGCTGTGTTATCAGGATGATGCTGTCTCTCCATCCCTGTCTCTAAAAGCTGTGTCATCAGGATGATGCTGTCTCTCCATCCCTGTCTCTAAAAGCTGTGTCATCAGGATGATGCTGTCTCTCCATCCCTGTCTCTAAAAGCTGTGTCATCAGGATGATGCTGTCTCTCCATCCCTGTCTCTAAAAGCTGTGTCATCAGGATGATGCTGTCTCTCCATCCCTGTCTCTAAAAGCTGTGTCATCAGGATGATGCTGTCTCTCCATCCCTGTCTCTAAAAGCTGTGTCATCAGGATGATGCTGTCTCTCCATCCCTGTCTCTAAAAGCTGTGTCATCAGGATGATGCTGTCTCTCCATCCCTGTCTCTAAAAGCTGTGTCATCAGGATGATGCTGTCTCTCCATCCCTGTCTCTAAAAGCTGTGTCATCAGGATGATGCTGTCTCTCCATCCCTGTCTCTAAAAGCTGTGTCATCAGGATGATGCTGTCTCTCCATCCCTGTCTCTAAAAGCTGTGTCATCAGGATGATGCTGTCTCTCCATCCCTGTCTCTAAAAGCTGTGTTATCAGGATGATGCTGTCTCTCCATCCCTGCTCTCTAAAAGCTGTGTCATCAGGATGATGCTGTCTCTCCATCCCTGTCTCTAAAGCTGTGTCATCAGGATGATGCTGTCTCTCCATCCCTGTCTCTAAAAGCTGTGTCATCAGGATGATGCTGTCTCTCCATCCCTGTCTCTAAAAGCTGTGTTACTCAGGATGATGCTGTCTCTCCATCCCTGTCTCTAAAAGCTGTGTCATCGGGATGATGCTGTCTCTCCATCCCTGTCTCTAAAAGCTGTGTCATCAGGATGATGCTGTCTCTCCATCCCTGTCTCTAAAAGCTGTGTCATCAGGATGATGCTGTCTCTCCATCCCTGTCTCTAAAAGCTGTGTCATCAGGATGATGCTGTCTCTCCATCCCTGTCTCTAAAAGCTGTGTCATCAGGATGATGCTGTCTCTCCATCCCTGTCTCTAAAAGCTGTGTTATCAGGATGATGCTGTCTCTCCATCCCTGTCTCTAAAAGCTGTGTCATCAGGATGATGCTGTCTCTCCATCCCTGTCTCTAAAAGCTGTGTCATCAGGATGATGCTGTCTCTCCATCCCTGTCTCTAAAAGCTGTGTTATCAGGATGATGCTGTCTCTCCATCCCTGTCTCTAAAAGCTGTGTCATCAGGATGATGCTGTCTCTCCATCCCTGTCTCTAAAAATGCTGTGTATCAGGATGATGCTGTCTCTCCATCCCTGTCTCTAAAAGCTGTGTCATCAGGATGATGCTGTCTCTCCATCCCTGTCTCTACGAAAGCTGTGTCATCAGGATGATGCTGTCTCTCCATCCCTGTCTCTAAAGCTGTGTCATCAGGATGATGCTGTCTCTCCATCCCTGTCTCTAAAAGCTGTGTCATCAGGATGATGCTGTCTCTCCATCCCTGTCTCTAAAAGCTGTGTTATCAGGATGATGCTGTCTCTCCATCCCTGTCTCTAAAAGCTGTGTCATCAGGATGATGCTGTCTCTCCATCCCTGTCTCTAAAAGCTGTGTCATCAGGATGATGCTGTCTCTCCATCCCTGTCTCTAAAAGCTGTGTCATCAGGATGATGCTGTCTCTCCATCCCTGTCTCTAAAAGCTGTGTCATCAGGATGATGCTGTCTCTCCATCCCTGTCTCTAAAAGCTGTGTCATCAGGATGATGCTGTCTCTCCATCCCTGTCTCTAAAAGCTGTGTCATCAGGATGATGCTGTCTCTCCATCCCTGTCTCTAAAAGCTGTGTCATCAGGATGATGCTGTCTCTCCATCCCTGTCTCTAAAGCTGTGTCATCAGGATGATGCTGTCTCTCCATCCCTGTCTCTAAAAGTTGTGTTATCAGGATGATGCTGTCTCTCCATCCCTGTCTCTAAAAGCTGTGTCATCAGGATGATGCTGTCTCTCCATCCCTGTCTCTAAAAGCTGTGTCATCAGGGATGATGCTGTCTCTCCATCCCTGTCTCTAAAAGCTGTGTTATCAGGATGATGCTGTCTCTCCATCCCTGTCTCTAAAAGCTGTGTCATCAGGATGATGCTGTCTCTCCATCCCTGTCTCTAAAAGCTGTGTCATCAGGATGATGCTGTCTCTCCATCCCTGTCTCTAAAAGCTGTGTCATCAGGATGATGCTGTCTCTCCATCCCTGTCTCTAAAAGCTGTGTCATCAGGATGATGCTGTCTCTCCATCCCTGTCTCTAAAAGCTGTGTCATCAGGATGATGCTGTCTCTCCATCCCTGTCTCTAAAAGCTGTGTCATCAGGATGATGCTGTCTCTCCATCCCTGTCTCTAAAAGCTGTGTCATCAGGATGATGCTGTCTCTCCATCCCTGTCTCTAAAAAGCTGTGTCATCAGGATGATGCTGTCTCTCCATCCCTGTCTCTAAAGCTGTGTCATCAGGATGATGCTGTCTCTCCATCCCTGTCTCTAAAAGCTGTGTCATCAGGATGATGCTGTCTCTCCATCCCTGTCTCTAAAAGCTGTGTCATCAGGATGATGCTGTCTCTCCATCCCTGTCTCTAAGCTGTGTCATCAGGATGATGCTGTCTCTCCATCCCTGTCTCTAAAAGCTGTGTCATCAGGATGATGCTGTCTCTCCATCCCTGTCTCTAAAAGCTGTGTTATCAGGATGATGCTGTCTCTCCATCCCTGTCTCTAAAAGCTGTGTTATCAGGATGATGCTGTCTCTCCATCCCTGTCTCTAAAAGCTGTGTCATCAGGATGATGCTGTCTCTCCATCCCTGTCTCTAAAAGCTGTGTCATCAGGATGATGCTGTCTCTCCATCCCTGTCTCTAAAAGCTGTGTCATCAGGATGACTGTCTCTCCATCCCTGTCTCTAAAAGCTGTGTCATCAGGATGATGCTGTCTCTCCATCCCTGTCTCTAAAAGCTGTGTCATCAGGATGATGCTGTCTCTCCATCCCTGTCTCTAAAGCTGTGTCATCAGGATGATGCTGTCTCTCCATCCCTGTCTCTAAAAGCTGTGTTATCAGGATGATGCTGTCTCTCCATCCCTGTCTCTAAAAGCTGTGTTATCAGGATGATGCTGTCTCTCCATCCCTGTCTCTAAAAGCTGTGTCATGTGGATGATGCTGTCTCTCCATCCCTGTCTCTAAAAGCTGTGTCATCAGGATGATGCTGTCTCTCCATCCCTGTCTCTAAAAGCTGTGTCATCAGGATGATGCTGTCTCTCCATCCCTGTCTCTAAAAGCTGTGTCATCAGGATGATGCTGTCTCTCCATCCCTGTCTCTAAAAAGCTGTGTCATCAGGATGATGCTGTCTCTCCATCCCTGTCTCTAAAAGCTGTGTCATCAGGATGATGCTGTCTCTCCATCCCTGTCTCTAAAAGCTGTGTTATCAGGATGATGCTGTCTCTCCATCCCTGTCTCTAAAAGCTGTGTCATCAGGATGATGCTGTCTCTCCATCCCTGTCTCTAAAAGCTGTGTCATCAGGATGATGCTGTCTCTCCATCCTGTCTCTAAAAGCTGTGTTATCAGGATGATGCTGTCTCTCCATCCCTGGCTCTAAAAGCTGTGTCATCAGGATGATGCTGTCTCTCCATCCCTGTCTCTAAAAGCTGTGTCATCAGGATGATGCTGTCTCTCCATCCCTGTCTCTAAAAGCTGTGTTATCAGGAGGATGCTGTCTCTCCATCCCTGTCTCTAAAAGCTGTGTCATCAGGATGATGCTGTCTCTCCATCCCTGTCTCTAAAAGCTGTGTCATCAGGATGATGCTGTCTCTCCATCCCTGTCTCTAAAGCTGTGTCATCAGGATGATGCTGTCTCTCCATCCCTGTCTCTAAAAGCTGTGTCATCAGGATGATGCTGTCTCTCCATCCCTGTCTCTAAAAGCTGTGTCATCAGGATGATGCTGTCTCTCCATCCCTGTCTCTAAAAGCTGTGTCATCAGGATGATGCTGTCTCTCCATCCCTGTCTCTAAAAGCTGTGTCATCAGGATGATGCTGTCTCTCCATCCCTGTCTCTAAAAGCTGTGTCATCAGGATGATGCTGTCTCTCCATCCCTGTCTCTAAAAGCTGTGTCATCAGGATGATGCTGTCTCTCCATCCCTGTCTCTAAAAGCTGTGTCATCAGGATGATGCTGTCTCTCCATCCCTGTCTCTAAAAGCTGTGTCATCAGGATGATGCTGTCTCTCCATCCCTGTCTCTAAAAGCTGTGTCATCAGGATGATGCTGTCTCTCCATCCCTGTCTCTAAAAGCTGTGTCATCAGGATGATGCTGTCTCTCCATCCCTGTCTCTAAAAGCTGTGTCATCAGGATGATGCTGTCTCTCCATCCCTGTCTCTAAAAGCTGTGTTATCAGGATGATGCTGTCTCTCCATCCCTGTCTCTAAAAGCTGTGTCATCAGGATGATGCTGTCTCTCCATCCCTGTCTCTAAAGCTGTGTCATCAGGATGATGCTGTCTCTCCATCCCTGTCTCTAAAAGCTGTGTCATCAGGATGATGCTGTCTCTCCATCCCTGTCTCTAAAAGCTGTGTCATCAGGATGATGCTGTCTCTCCATCCCTGTCTCTAAAAGCTGTGTCATCAGGATGATGCTGTCTCTCCATCCCTGTCTCTAAAAGCTGTGTCATCAGGATGATGCTGTCTCTCCATCCCTGTCTCTAAAAGCTGTGTTATCAGGATGATGCTGTCTCTCCATCTCCTGTCTCTAAAAGCTGTGTCATCAGGATGATGCTGTCTCTCCATCCCTGTCTCTAAAAGCTGTGTCATCAGGATGATGCTGTCTCTCCATCCCTGTCTCTAAAAGCTGTGTCATCAGGATGATGCTGTCTCTCCATCCCTGTCTCTAAAAGCTGTGTCATCAGGATGATGCTGTCTCTCCATCCCTGTCTCTAAAAGCTGTGTTATCAGGATGATGCTGTCTCTCCATCCCTGTCTCTAAAAGCTGTGTTATCAGGATGATGCTGTCTCTCCATCCCTGTCTCTAAAAGCTGTGTCATCAGGATGATGCTGTCTCTCCATCCCTGTCTCTAAAAGCTGTGTTATCAGGATGATGCTGTCTCTCCATCCCTGTCTCTAAAGCTGTGTCATCAGGATGATGCTGTCTCTCCATCCCTGTCTCTAAAGCTGTGTTATCAGGATGATGCTGTCTCTCCATCCCTGTCTCTAAAAGCTGTGTCATCAGGATGATGCTGTCTCTCCATCCCTGTCTCTAAAAGCTGTGTCATCAGGATGATGCTGTCTCTCCATCCCTGTCTCTAAAAAGCTGTGTCATCAGGATGATGCTGTCTCTCCATCCCTGTCTCTAAAAGCTGTGTCATCAGGATGATGCTGTCTCTCCATCCCTGTCTCTAAAGCTGTGTCATCAGGATGATGCTGTCTCTCCATCCCTGTCTCTAAAAGCTGTGTCATCAGGATGATGCTGTCTCTCCATCCCTGTCTCTGAAAAGCTGTGTCATCAGGATGATGCTGTCTCTCCATCCCTGCTCTAAGCTGTGTCATCAGGATGATGCTGTCTCTCCATCCCTGTCTCTAAAGGCCATCAGGATGATGCTGTCTCTCCATCCCTGTCTCTAAAAGCTGTGTGGCATCAGGATGATGCTGTCTCTCCATCCCTGTCTCTAAAAGCTGTAGTTATCAGGATGATGCTGTCTCTCCATCCCTGTCTCTAAAAGCTGTGTCATCAGGGTGATGCTGTCTCTCCATCCCTGTCTCTAAAAGCTGTGTCATCAGGATGATGCTGTCTCTCCATCCCTGTCTCTAAAAGCTGTGTCATCAGGATGATGCTGTCTCTCCATCCCTGTCTCTAAAAGCTGTGTCATCAGGATGATGCTGTTCTCCATCCCTGTCTCTAAAAGCTGTGTCATCAGGATGATGCTGTCTCTCCATCCCTGTCTCTAAAGCTGTGTCATCAGGATGATGCTGTCTCTCCATCCCTGTCTCTAAAAGCTGTGTCATCAGGATGATGCTGCTCTCTCCATCCCTGTCTCTAAAAGCTGTCATCAGGATGATGCTGTCTCTCCGTCCCTGTCTCTAAAAGCTGTGTCATCAGGATGATGCTGTCTCTCCATCCCTGTCTCTAAAAGCTGTGTCATCAGGATGATGCTGTCTCTCCATCCCCTGTCTCTAAAGCTGTGTCATCAGGATGATGCTGTCTCTCCATCCCTGTCTCTAAAAGCTGTGTCATCAGGATGATGCTGTTCTCCATCCCTGTCTCTAAAAGCGTGGTCATCAGGATGATGCTGTCTCTCCATCCCTGTCTCTAAAAGCTGTGTCATCAGGATGATGCTGTCTCTCCATCCCTGTCTCCTAAAAGCTGTGTTATCAGGATGATGCTGTCTCTCCATCCCTGTCTCTAAAGCTGTGTTATCAGGATGATGCTGTCTCTCCATCCCTGTCTCTAAAAGCTGTGTTATCAGGATGATGCTGTCTCTCCATCCCTGTCTCTAAAAGCTGTGTCATCAGGATGATGCTGTCTCTCCATCCTGTCTCTAAAAGCTGTGTCATCAGGATGATGCTGTCTCTCCATCCCTGTCTCTAAAAGCTGTGTCATCAGGATGATGCTGTCTCTCCATCCCTGTCTCTAAAAGCTGTGTTATCAGGATGATGCTGTCTCTCCATCCCTGTCTCTAAAAGCGTGTTATCAGGATGATGCTGTCTCTCCATCCCTGTCTCTAAAAGCTGTGTATCAGGATGATGCTGTCTCTCCATCCCTGTCTCTAAAAGTTGTGTCATCAGGATGATGCTGTCTCTCCATCCCTGTCTCTAAAAGCTGTGTTATCAGGATGATGCTGTCTCTCCATCCCTGTCTCTAAAAGCTGTGTCATCAGATGATGATGTCTCTCCATCCCTGTCTCTAAAAGCTGGTAGCAGGATGATGCTGTCTCTCCATCCCTGTCTCTAAAAGCTGTGTCATCAGGATGATGCTGCTCTCTCCATCCCTGTCTCTAAAGCTGTCATCAGGATGATGCTGTCTCTCCATCCTGT
>NW_025536845.1:45000-48348 GCF_020615455.1 Coregonus clupeaformis
TGGCCACTAGATGACACCCTGAGATAGCCCGCGTTTTATTGATTTATTAAAATGATGTTGTGAACAGTGATATCATAATTAGTTCTTAGCCACAAAAATAACCACTCCCTGGAGTTTAATTGGTACAGGGGGATTTGTGTTCATGATATCAGCTAGCCTCAATGCCCCATGTAGGCTAGACCATATAGTATAGTATAGTATAGTATATTATAAACTGGGTGGTTCGAGCTCTGAATGCTGATTCGCTAACAGCCATGGTATATCAGACTGTATACCATGGGTGTGACAAAACTTTATTTTTACTGCTCTAATTACGTTGGTAACCAGTTTATAATAGCAATAAGGCACCTTGGGGTTTGTGATGTATGGCCAATATATCACGGCTAAGGGCTAGTGTCCAGGCACTCCACATTGCGTCGTGCATAAGAACAGCCCTTAGCCTTTGCTATATTGGTATATTGGCCATATACCACACCTCCTCAGGCCTTATTGCTTAAGTATAATATAGGTATAGTATAGTATAGTGTAGTATAGTATAATGTAGTATAATATAATATAGTATAGTATAGTATAGTATATTATAGTGTAGTATAATGTAGTATAATGTGGTGAATAATAATAATAATAATAATATGCCATTTAGCAGACGCTTTTATCCAAAGCGACTTACAGTCGTCGTGCATACATTTTTGTGTATGGGTGGTCCCGGGATCGAACCCACTACCTTGGCGTTACAAGCGCCGTGCTCTACCAGCTGAGCTACAGAGGACCACCCAGACCACCCAGAGTATAATGGACCACCCAGAGTATAATGTAGTATAATATAATATAGTATAGTATAATATATTATATTATTATACAGTACAGTATAATATAGTATAGTTTAATGGAGTATAATATAGTATAGTATAGTATAATGTCGTATAATATAGTATAGTATAGTATAATATAGTATAAGGTAGTATAATATAGTATAGTATAAGATAGTATAGTATAGTATAATATAGGTGCATTTCTTCTGATGTGGTAGCATATTTGGTCATTGTCTAGAAATATGTGATTGTGTTAAGAAAATACACACCTCATATTCATGTCTGACAAGATGAGAATTTTTTTTTAAATGTTTGCTGCGTTTCATTATACTACGTTTGTAGTATAATGTAGTAGTAATATAATTTAGTATAGTATAATATCGTATATTATAATACAGTACCAGTATAATATATAGTATAGTATAATGTCGTATAATATAGTATGGTAAAGTATAATATATAGTATAAGGTAGTATAATATAGTATAGTATAAGATAGTAAAGTATAGTATAATAGTAGTATAGCATACTAGAATGTAGTATAATATAGTACAGTAAAGAAATATAGTATAATATAAAAATAGTGTTGTATTGTATATATAATATAGTATAGTATAGTTTAATGTAGTATAATATAGTATAGTAAATATAGTATAGTATAGTACTAATGTAGTATAATATAGTATAGTAAATGTAGCATAATATAGTATAGTATAAATGTAGTATAGAAGCGTGTATTACTGTAGAGTCATATGTGGTGACAGTATACTAACACACGTAGTACATGATTTATAACAAGTCATTTCATTTTTTCTAGCTCCACATTTCTAGCCAATCTCAGGAAATTAGACAGAATTAGCCCGAAAGATTGAGAGAGAGGCTTACTTAGACCTATTTCTGAGGCCACATATTCCTCTAGATTGAGAGACAGGAGTCGCTCTAGGATATGGGGTCTACTTAGCCCTGTTTCGAAGCCACATCTTCCTTCTAGATAGTAATGTAGGGTTTAGGGAGAAGGTGCACTCACTATATTATATGGCTACATTTTCGTAGGTGTGTTCCAAAGCCTATCATTGCACCTTGGAAGGCTGTATGGCCTGGAGTAGAGAGAGAGGATGCCAGGATGCAGCTCTCTCTCTCCTCTCTCTCTCTCCCTCTCTCTCTCTCTCTCTCTCTCTCTCCCTCTCTCTCGTCTCCTCTCTCTCTCTAACTCTCTCTCTACCTCTTTCTCTTTTTCTCTCTGTCTTTCTCTCTCTATCTCTCTCTCTCTCTCTTCTCTCCTCTCTCTTCTCCTCTCCCTCTCTCCTCTCTCTCTCTACTCCTCTCTCCTCTCTCCTCTCTCTCTCTCCTCTCTCCTCTCTCCTCTCTGTCTTCTCCCTCCTCTCCTCTCTCTGTTTCTCTCTCTCTCCTCCTCCTCTCTTCTCTCTCTCCTCCTCTCTCCCTCTCCCTCTCTATATGTCTCTCTCCTCTCTTCTCTCTCTCCCCTCTCTCCTCTCCCTCTCTCTTCTCCTCTCTCCATCTCTCTCCTCTCTCCTCTCTCCCTCTCTCTTCTCTCCTTTCTCTCCTCTCTCTCTCCCTCCTCCTCCTCTCCTCTTCTCTCTCTCCTCTCTCCTCTCTCTCCCTCTCCTCTCCCTCTCTCTTCCTCTCTCATCTCTCTCTCCCTCTCCCTCCTCTCTCCCTCTCTCACCTCTCCTCTGTCTCCCTCTCTCTCTCCTCTCTCTTCCTCTCCCTCTCTCTCTCTCTCCCTCTCTCCTCTCTCTCTCTCTCCTCTCTCTTTCCTCCCTCTCTCCTCTCTCTCTCCTCTCTCCTCTCTTTCTCTTCTCTCCACTTCCCTCTCCTCCTCTCCGCCTTCTCTCTATCCTCCCTCCTCCTCTTTCTCTCTCTCCCTCTCTTCTCTCTCCCTCTCCCTCTCTCTCTCTCTCCCCTCATCTCCTCCTCTCTCCCTCTCTCTTCCTCTCCCTCTCTCCCTCTCTCTCTCCCTCTCTCCCTCTCTCCTCTCTTCTCTCTCTCCTCTCCTCCCTCTCTCTATCTCTATCCCTCTCTCTCTCTTCTCTTTCTCTCCCTCTCTTCTCTCTCCTCTCCCCTCCTCTCCTCTCTCTCTCTCCCTCTCTCCTCTCTCTCCTCTCCCTCCTCTCCGCTCTTTTATCTCCTACCCCTCTCTCCTCTCTCCTCTCTCTCTCTCTCCTCTCTCCCTCTCCAAGTTTCTCCTCTCTTCTCTACTCGCTCCTCTGCTCCTCTTTCTCCTCTCCTCTCCATTCCGCAGTCCTTTGTATTATTAATCTACATGGAAAATAATTGAATGAGAATTTCACGTCATTGTTGCCCACAGGTGGTAATGTGTTATAGTTCCTCCTCCTTCTTGGTTTTACTTCCTCGGTTGACGCATGAAGGAATTAATTTTGTAAATTATGGGATATTGTAGGTGGTTGAGAATTTTAAAATGTATTTAATCCATTTAGAATTCAGGCTGTAACAAAATGTATTTCTGTGCATCTTGGGACAGTATAAACGTTCAAATGTAGCTGAAGATGTAAAGG
>NW_025536846.1:0-48322 GCF_020615455.1 Coregonus clupeaformis
AACCCCTTACTGTGACAGTGACTATAGTAATAAAACCCCTTACTGTGAGAGTGACTATAGTAATAAAACCCCTTACTGTGACAGTGACTATAGTAATAAAACCCCTTACTGTGACAGTGACTATAGTAATAAAACCCTTTACTGTGACAGTGACTATAGTAATAAAACCCCTTGCTGTACGACAGTGACTATGGTAATAAAAACCCTTACTGTGACAGTGACTGCTGGTATACAGCCCGTGCTGTGACAGTGTCTATAGTAATGAAACCCCTTACTGTGACAGACTATATAGTAATTAATCCCCTCACTGTGACAGTGACTATAGTTATGGAAACCCTTACTGTGACAGTGACTATAGTAATAAAACCCATTACTGTGACAGTGACTATAGTAATTAAACTCCTTACTGTGACAGTGATACTATTGTACCAAAACCCCTTACAGACAGTGACCTAGTAATAAACCCTTACTGTGACAGTGACTATAGTAATGAAAACCCTTACTGTGACAGTGACTATAGTAATAAAACCCCTTACTGTGACAGTGTCTATAGTAATAGGCCTTACTGTGACAGTGACTATAGTAATAAACCCCTTACTGTGACAGTGACTATAGTAATAAAACCCCTTACTGTGACAGTGACTATAAATAATGAGCCTTACCTATGACAGTGACTATAGTAATAAAACCCCTTACTGTGACAGTATTTATAGTAATAAAACCCCTTACTGTGACAGTGTCTATAGTAATAAAACCCGTTACTGTGACAGTGTCTATAGTAATAAAACCCCTTACTGTGACAGTGACTATAGTAATAAAACCCCTTACTGCCCCAATGAGTACTATAGTAATAAAACCCCTTACTGTGAGGTGACTATAGTAATGAGCCCCTTTCTTTGTTTGACGATGACTATATTAATAAAACCCCTTACTGTGACAGTGACTATAGTAATAAAACCCCTTACTGTGACAGTGACTATATTAATAAAACCCCTTACTGTGACAGTGACTATAGTAATAAAACCCCTCATGTGACAGTGACTATAGTAATAAAAACCCTTACTGTGACAGTGTCTATAGTAATAAAACCCCTTACTGTGACAGTGACTATATTAATAAAACCCCTTACTAACAGATGACTAGTAATAAAACCTTACATGACAGTGACTATAGTAATGAAAACCCCTTACTGTGACAGTGACTATAGTAATAAAACCCCTTACTGTGACAGTGTCTATAGTAATAAAACCCGTTACTGTGACAGTGACTATAGTAATAAAACCCCTTACTGTGACAGTGACTATAATGTGGAAACCCTTACTGTAGTGACTATATTAATAAAACCCCTTACCTTGACAGTGACTATAGTAATAAAACCCCTTACTGTGACATTGACTATAGTAATAAAACCCCTTACTGTGAGAGTGACTATAGTAATAAAACCCCTTACTGTGACAGTGACTATATTAATAAAACCCCTTACTGTGACAGTGACTATAGTAATAAAACCCCTTACAGTGACTATAGTAATAAAAACCCTTACTGTGACAGTGACTATAGTAATAAAACCCATTACTGTGACAGTGACTATAGTAATAAAACCCCTTACTGTGACAGTGACTATAGTAATATAACCCCTTACTGTGACGAGTGACTATGGCAAACCCCTTACTGTGACAGTGACTATATCTAATGAAACCCCTTACTGTGACAGTGTCTATAGTAATAAAACCCCTTACTGTGACAGTGACTATAGTAATAAAACCCCTTACTGTGACAGTGACTATAGTAATAAAACCCCTTACTGTGACAGTGACTATAGTAATGAAACCCCTTACTGTGACAGTGACTATAGTAATAAAACTTACTGTGACAGTGACTATAGTAATAAAACCCCTTACTGTGACAGTGTCTGTAGTAATAAACCCACCTTACTGTGACAGTGACTATAAGTAATAAAACCCCTTACTGTGACAGTGACTATAGTAATAAAACCCCTTACTGTGACAGTGACTATAGTAATAAAGCCCCTTACTGTGAGGTGACATAGTAATAAAACCCCTTACTGTGACAGTGACTATAGTAATAAAACCCCTTACTGACAGTGACTATAGTAATAAAACCCCTTACTGTGACAGTGACTATAATTCAAAACCCCTTACTGTGACAGTGACATAGTAATAAAACCCCTTGCTGACAGTGACTATAGTAATAAAACCCCATTACTGTGACAGTGTCTATAGTAATAAAAACCCCTTACTGTGACAGTGACTATAGTAATAAATCCCCTCACTGTGACAGTGACTATAGTAATAAAACCCCTTACTGTGACCCAGTGACTATAGTAATAAAACCCCTTACTGTGACATTGACTATAGTAATAAAACTCCCTTTGTGACAGTGATATAGTAATAAAACCCCTTACTGTGACAGTGACTATAGTAATAAAACACTTACTGTGACAGTGACTACTAGTAATAAAACCCCTTACTGTGACAGTGACTATAAAGTAATAAAACCCCTTACTGTGACAGTGTCTATAGTAATAAAACCCCTTACTGTGACAGTGACTATAGTAATAAAACCCCTTACTGTGACAGTGTCTATAGTAATAAAACCCCTTACTGTGACAGTTGATATAGTAATAAAACCCCTTACGAGACATTGACTATGGTAATAAAACCCCTTACTGTGACAGTGTCTATAGTAATAAAACCCCTTACTGTTGACAGTGACTATAGTAATAAAACCCCTTACTGCTGACAGTGACTATAGTAATAAAACCCCTTACTGTGACAGTGTCTATAAGTAATAAAACCCCTTACTGTGACAGTGACTATAGTAATAAAACCCCTTACTGTGACAGTGACTACGCAGTAATAAAACCCCTTACTGTGTGACAGTGACTATAGTAATACACAAAACCCTTACTGTGACAGTGACTATAGTAATAAAACCCTTACTGTGACAGTGACTATGTAATAAAACCCGTTACTTGAAGTTGAGGATACTGTGACAGTACTATAGCAATAAAACCCCTTACTGTGACAGTGACTATAGTAATAAAACCCCTGCTGTGACAGTGACTATAGAATAAAACCCCTTACTGTGACAGTGTCTATAGTAATAAAACCCCTTACTGTGACAGTGACTATAGTAATAAAACCCCTTACTGTGACAGTGTCTATAGTAATAAAACCCCTTACTGTGACAGTGACTATAGTAATAAAACCCCTTACTGTGACAGTGTCTATAGTAATAAAACCCCTTCTGCAAAGTTAAGTAATTACTGGTGCAGTACTATAGTAATAAAACCCCCTTACTGTGACAGTGACTATAATAAAACCCCTTACTGTGACAGTGACTATAGTAATACAAAACCCCTTACTGTGACAGTGACTATAGTAATAAAAGCACTTGCTGTGACAGTGACTAGTAATAAACCCTGTGCAGTGTCTATAGTAATAAAACCCCTTACTGTGACAGTGACTATAGTAATAAATCCCCTCGCTGTGACAGTGACTCTGGTAATAAAACCCCTTACTGTGACAGTGTCTATAATGTAATAAAGCCCCTTACTGTGACAGTGACTATAGTAGCCAAACCCCTTACTGTGACAGTGACTATAGTAATAAAACCCCTTGTTGACAATGTTGACTATAGTAATAAAACCCCTTACTGTGACAGTGACTATAAGTAATAAATCCCCTCACTGTGACAGTGACTATAGTAATAAAAGCCTTACTGTGACAGTGTCTATACGTAATAAAACCGTTACTGTGACAGTGTCTATAGTAATACAAAACCCCTTACTGTGACAGTGACTATAGTAATAAAACCCCTTACTGTGACAGTGACTATAGTAATAAAACCCCTTACTGTGACAGTGACTATAGTAATAAAAACCCCTTACTGTGACAGTGACTATATCGACAATAAAACCCACTTACTGTGACAGTGACTATAAGTAATAAACCCCTTACTGCTTGACCAGTGACTATATTAATAAAACCCCTTACTGTGACAGTGACTATAGTAATAAAACCCCCCTCTACTGTGACAGTGACTATAGTAATAAAACCCCTTACTGTGACAGTGACTATAGTAATAAAACCCCTTACTGTGACAGTGACTATAGTAATAAAACCCCTTACTGTGACAGTGACTATAGTAATAAAACCCCTTACTGTGACAGTGACTATAGTAATAAAACCCCTTACTGTGACAGTGACTATAGTAATAAAACCCCTTACTGTGACAGTGACTATAGTAATAAAACCCCTTACTGTGACAGTGACTATAGTAATAAAACCCCTTACTGTGACAGTGACTATAGTAATAAAACCCCTTACTGTGACAGTGACTATAGTAATAAAACCCCTTACTGTGACAGTGACTATAGTAATAAAACCCCTTACTGTGACAGTGACTATAGTAATAAAACCCCTTACTGTGACAGTGTCTATAGTAATAAAACCCCTTACTGCTGACAGTGACTATAGTAATAAAACCCCTTACTGTGACAGTGACTATAGTAATAAAACCCCTTACTGTGACAGTGACTATAGTAATAAAACCCCTTACTGTGACAGTGACTATAGTAATAAAACCCCTACTGTGACAGTGACTATAGTAATAAAACCCCTTACTGTGACAGTGACTATAGTAATAAAACCCCTTACTGTGACAGTGACTATAGTAATAAAACCCCTTACTGTGACAGTGACTATAGTAATAAAACCCCTTACTGTGACAGTGACTATAGTAATAAAACCCCTTACTGTGACAGTGACTATAGTAATAAAACCCCTTACTGTGACAGTGACTATAGTAATAAAACCCCTTACTGTGACAGTGACTATAGTAATAAAACCCCTTACTGTGACAGTGACTATAGTAATAAAACCCCTTACTGTGACAGTGACTATAGTAATAAACCCCTTACTGTGACAGTGACTATAGTAATAAAACCCCTTACTGTGACAGTGACTATAGTAATAAAACCCCTTACTGTGACAGTGACTATAGTAATAAAACCCCTTACTGTGACAGTGACTATAGTAATAAAACCCCTTACTGTGACAGTGACTATAGTAATAAAACCCCTTACTGTGACAGTGACTATAGTAATAAAACCCCCTTACTGTGACAGTGACTATAGTAATAAAACCCCTTACTGTGACAGTGACTATAGTAATAAAACCCTTACTGTGACAGTGACTATAGTAATAAAACCCCTTACTGTGACAGTGACTATAGTAATAAAACCCCTTACTGTGACAGTGACTATAGTAATAAAACCCCTTACTGTGACAGTGACTATAGTAATAAAACCCCTTACTGTGACAGTGACTATAGTAATAAAACCCCTTACTGTGACAGTGACTATAGTAATAAACCCCTTACTGTGACAGTGACTATAGTAATAAAACCCCTTACTGTGACAGTGACTATAGTAATAAAACCCCTTACTGTGACAGTGACTATAGTAATAAAACCCCTTACTGTGACAGTGACTATAGTAATAAAACCCCTTACTGTGACAGTGACTATAGTAATAAACCCCCTTACTGTGACAGTGACTATAGTAATAAAACCCCTTACTGTGACAGTGTCTATAGTAATAAAACCCCTTACTGTGACAGTGACTATAGTAATAAAACCCCTTACTGTGACAGTGACTATAGTAATAAAACCCCTTACTGTGACAGTGACTATAGTAATGAAAACCCCTTACTGTGACAGTGACTATAGTAATAAAACCCCTTACTGTGACAGTGACTATAGTAATAAAACCCCTTACTGTGACAGTGTCTATAGTAATAAAACCCGTTACTGTGACAGTGTCTATAGTAATAAAACCCCTTACTGTGACAGTGACTATAGTAATAAAACCCTTACTGTGACAGTGACTATAGTAATAAAACCCCTTACTGCACAGTGACTATAGTAATAAAACCCCTTACTGTGACAGTGACTATAGTAATAAAACCCCTTACTGTGACAGTGACTATAGTAATAAAACCCCTTACTGTGACAGTGACTATAGTAATAAAACCCCTTACTGTGACAGTGACTATAGTAATAAAACCCCTCACTGTGACAGTGACTATAGTAATAAAACCCCTTACTGTGACAGTGTCTATAGTAATAAAACCCCTTACTGTGACAGTGACTATAGTAATAAAACCCCTTACTGTGACAGTGACTATAGTAATAAAACCCCTTACTGTGACAGTGACTATAGTAATGAAACCCCTTACTGTGACAGTGACTATAGTAATAAAACCCCTTACTGTGACAGTGTCTATAGTAATAAAACCCATTACTGTGACAGTGACTATAGTAATAAAACCCCTTACTGTGACAGTGACTATAGTAATAAAACCCCTTACTGTGACAGTGACTATAGTAATAAAACCCCTTACTGTGACAGTGACTATAGTAATAAAACCCCTTACTGTGACAGTGACTATAGTAATAAAACCCCTTACTGTGACAGTGACTATAGTAATAAAACCCCTTACTGTGACAGTGACTATAGTAATAAAACCCCTTACTGTGACAGTGACTATAGTAATAAAACCCCTTACTGTGACAGTGACTATAGTAATAAAACCCCTTACTGTGACAGTGACTATAGTAATAAAACCCCTTACTGTGACAGTGACTATAGTAATAAAACCCCTTACTGTGACAGTGACTATAGTAATAAAACCCCTTACTGTGACAGTGACTATAGTAATAAAACCCCTTACTGTGACAGTGACTATAGTAATAAAACCCCTTACTGTGACAGTGACTATAGTAATAAAACCCCTTACTGTGACAGTGACTATAGTAATAAAACCCCTTACTGTGACAGTGACTATAGTAATAAAACCCCTTACTGTGACAGTGACTTGGTAATAAAACCCCTTACTGTGACAGTGACTATAGTAATAAAAGCCCCTTACTGTGACAGTGACTATAGTAATAAAACCCCTTACTGTGACAGTGACTATAGTAATAAAACCCCTTACTGTGACAGTGACTATAGTAATAAAACCCCTTACTGTGACAGTGTCTATAGTAATAAAACCCCTTACTGTGACAGTGACTATAGTAATAAAACCCCTTACTGTGACAGTGACTATAGTAATAAAACCCCTTACTGTGACAGTGACTATAGTAATAAAACCCCTTACTGTGACAGTGACTATAGTAATAAAACCCCTTACTGTGACAGTGACTATAGTAATAAAACCCCTTACTGTGACAGTGACTATAGTAATAAAACCCCGTTACTGTGACAGTGTCTATAGTAATAAAACCCCTTACTGTGACAGTGACTATAGTAATAAAAACCCCTTACTGTGACAGTGACTATAGTAATAAAACCCCTTACTGTGACAGTGACTATAGTAATAAAACCCCTTACTGTGACAGTGACTATAGTAATAAAACCCCTTACTGTGACAGTGACTATAGTAATAAAACCCCTTACTGTGACAGTGACTATAGTAATAAAACCCCTTACTGTGACAGTGACTATAGTAATAAAACCCCCTTACTGTGACAGTGACTATAGTAATAAAACCCCTTACTGTGACAGTGACTATAGTAATAAAACCCCGTACTGTGACAGTGTCTATAGTAATAAAACCCCTTACTGTGACAGTGACTATAGTAATAAATCCCCTCACTGTGACAGTGACTATAGTAATAAAACCCCTTACTGTGACAGTGACTATAGTAATAAAACCCATTACTGTGACAGTGACTATAGTAATAAAACTCCTTACTGTGACAGTGACTATAGTAATAAAACCCCTTACTGTGACAGTGACTATAGTAATAAAACCCCTTACTGTGACAGTGACTATAGTAATGAAACCCCTTACTGTGACAGTGACTATAGTAATAAAACCCCCTTACTGTGACAGTGTCTATAGTAATAAAACCCCTTACTGTGACAGTGACTATAGTAATAAAACCCCTTACTGTGACAGTGACTATAGTAATAAAACCCCTTACTGTGACAGTGACTATGTAATGAAAACCCCTTACTGTGACAGTGACTATAGTAATAAAACCCCTTACTGTGACAGTGACTATAGTAATAAAACCCCTTACTGTGACAGTGTCTATAGTAATAAAACCCCTTACTGTGACAGTGTCTATAGTAATAAAACCCCCTTACTGTGACAGTGACTATAGTAATAAAACCCCTTACTGTGACAGTGACTATAGTAATAAAACCCCTTACTGTGAGAGTGACTATAGTAATAAAACCCCTTACTGTGACAGTGACTATAGTAATAAAACCCCTTACTGTGACAGTGACTATAGTAATAAAACCCCTTACTGTGACAGTGACTATAGTAATAAAACCCCTTACTGTGACAGTGACTATAGTAATAAAACCCCTCACTGTGACAGTGACTATAGTAATAAAACCCCTTACTGTGACAGTGTCTATAGTAATAAAACCCCTTACTGTGACAGTGACTATAGTAATAAAACCCCTTACTGTGACAGTGACTATAGTAATAAAACCCCTTACTGTGACAGTGACTATAGTAATGAAAACCCCTTACTGTGACAGTGACTATAGTAATAAAACCCCTTACTGTGACAGTGTCTATAGTAATAAAACCCGTTACTGTGACAGTGACTATAGTAATAAAACCCCTTACTGTGACAGTGACTATAGTAATAAAACCCCTTACTGTGACAGTGACTATAGTAATAAAACCCCTTACTGTGACAGTGACTATAGTAATAAAACCCCTTACTGTGACAGTGACTATAGTAATAAAACCCCTTACTGTGAGAGTGACTATAGTAATAAAACCCCTTACTGTGACAGTGACTATAGTAATAAAACCCCTTACTGTGACAGTGACTATAGTAATAAAACCCCTTACTGTGACAGTGACTATAGTAATAAAACCCCTTACTGTGACAGTGACTATAGTAATAAAACCCCTTACTGTGACAGTGACTATAGTAATAAAACCCTTTACTGTGACAGTGACTATAGTAATAAAACCCCTTACTGTGACAGTGACTATAGTAATAAAACCCCTTACTGTGACAGTGACTATAGTAATAAAACCCCGTACTGTGACAGTGTCTATAGTAATAAAACCCCTTACTGTGACAGTGACTATAGTAATAAAACCCCTCACTGTGACAGTGACTATAGTAATAAAACCCCTTACTGTGACAGTGACTATAGTAATAAAACCCATTACTGTGACAGTGACTATAGTAATAAAACCCCTTACTGTGACAGTGACTATAGTAATAAAACCCCTTACTGTGACAGTGACTATAGTAATAAAACCCCTTACTGTGACAGTGACTATAGTAATAAAACCCCTTACTGTGACAGTGTCTATAGTAATAAAACCCCTTACTGTGACAGTGACTATAGTAATAAAACCCCTTACTGTGACAGTGACTATAGTAATAAAACCCCTTACTGTGACAGTGACTATAGTAATGAAAACCCCTTACTGTGACAGTGACTATAGTAATAAAACCCCTTACTGTGACAGTGACTATAGTAATAAAACCCCTTACTGTGACAGTGTCTATAGTAATAAAACCCCTTACTGTGACAGTGACTATAGTAATAAAACCCCTTACTGTGACAGTGACTATAGTAATAAAACCCCTTACTGTGACAGTGACTATAGTAATAAAACCCCTTACTGTGACAGTGACTATAGTAATAAAACCCCTTACTGTGACAGTGACTATAGTAATAAAACCCCTTACTGTGACAGTGACTATAGTAATAAAACCCCTTACTGTGACAGTGACTATAGTAATAAAACCCCTTACTGTGACAGTGACTATAGTAATAAAACCCCTTACTGTGACAGTGACTATAGTAATAAAACCCCTTACTGTGACAGTGACTATAGTAATAAAACCCCTTACTGTGACAGTGACTATAGTAATAAAACCCCTTACTGTGACAGTGACTATAGTAATAAAACCCTTTACTGTGACAGTGACTATAGTAATAAAACCCCTTACTGTGACAGTGACTATAGTAATAAAACCCCTTACTGTGACAGTGACTATAGTAATAAAACCCCGTACTGTGACAGTGTCTATAGTAATAAAACCCCTTACTGTGACAGTGACTATAGTAATAAATCCCCTCACTGTGACAGTGACTATAGTAATAAAACCCCTTACTGTGACAGTGACTATAGTAATAAAACCCATTACTGTGACAGTGACTATAGTAATAAAACTCCTTACTGTGACAGTGACTATAGTAATAAAACCCCTTACTGTGACAGTGACTATAGTAATAAAACCCCTTACTGTGACAGTGACTATAGTAATGAAACCCCTTACTGTGACAGTGACTATAGTAATAAAACCCCTTACTGTGACAGTGTCTATAGTAATAAAACCCCTTACTGTGACAGTGACTATAGTAATAAAACCCCTTACTGTGACAGTGACTATAGTAATAAAACCCCTTACTGTGACAGTGACTATAGTAATGAAACCCCTTACTGTGACAGTGACTATAGTAATAAAACCCCTTACTGTGACAGTGACTATAGTAATAAAACCCCTTACTGTGACAGTGTCTATAGTAATAAAACCCGTTACTGTGACAGTGACTATAGTAATAAAACCCCTTACTGTGACAGTGACTATAGTAATAAAACCCCTTACTGTGACAGTGACTATAGTAATAAAACCCCTTACTGTGAGAGTGACTATAGTAATAAAACCCCTTACTGTGACAGTGACTATAGTAATAAAACCCCTTACTGTGACAGTGACTATAGTAATAAAACCCCTTACTGTGACAGTGACTATAGTAATAAAACCCCTTACTGTGACAGTGACTATAGTAATAAAACCCCTCACTGTGACAGTGACTATAGTAATAAAACCCCTTACTGTGACAGTGTCTATAGTAATAAAACCCCTTACTGTGACAGTGACTATAGTAATAAAACCCCTTACTGTGACAGTGACTATAGTAATAAAACCCCTTACTGTGACAGTGACTATAGTAATGAAACCCCTTACTGTGACAGTGACTATAGTAATAAAACCCCCTTACTGTGACAGTGTCTATAGTAATAAAACCCGTTACTGTGACAGTGACTATAGTAATAAAACCCCTTACTGTGACAGTGACTATAGTAATAAAACCCCTTACTGTGACAGTGACTATAGTAATAAAACCCCTTACTGTGACAGTGACTATAGTAATAAAACCCCTTACTGTGACAGTGACTATAGTAATAAAACCCCTTACTGTGAGAGTGACTATAGTAATAAAACCCCCTTACTGTGACAGTGACTATAGTAATAAAACCCCTTACTGTGACAGTGACTATAGTAATAAAACCCCTTACTGTGACAGTGACTATAGTAATAAAACCCCTTACTGTGACAGTGACTATAGTAATAAAACCCCTTACTGTGACAGTGACTATAGTAATAAAACCCTTTACTGTGACAGTGACTATAGTAATAAAACCCCTTACTGTGACAGTGACTATAGTAATAAAACCCCTTACTGTGACAGTGACTATAGTAATAAAACCCCTTACTGTGACAGTGTCTATAGTAATAAAACCCCTTACTGTGACAGTGACTATAGTAATAAATCCCCTCACTGTGACAGTGACTATAGTAATAAAACCCCTTACTGTGACAGTGACTATAGTAATAAAACCCATTACTGTGACAGTGACTATAGTAATAAAACCCCTTACTGTGACAGTGACTATAGTAATAAAACCCCTTACTGTGACAGTGACTATAGTAATAAAACCCCTTACTGTGACAGTGACTATAGTAATAAAACCCCTTACTGTGACAGTGTCTATAGTAATAAAACCCCTTACTGTGACAGTGACTATAGTAATAAAACCCCTTACTGTGACAGTGACTATAGTAATAAAACCCCTTACTGTGACAGTGACTATAGTAATGAAACCCCTTACTGTGACAGTGACTATAGTAATAAAACCCCTTACTGTGACAGTGACTATAGTAATAAAACCCCTTACTGTGACAGTGTCTATAGTAATAAAACCCGTTACTGTGACAGTGTCTATAGTAATAAAACCCCTTACTGTGACAGTGACTATAGTAATAAAACCCCTTACTGTGACAGTGACTATAGTAATAAAACCCCTTACTGTGAGAGTGACTATAGTAATAAAACCCCTTACTGTGACAGTGACTATAGTAATAAAACCCCTTACTGTGACAGTGACTATAGTAATAAAACCCCTTACTGTGACAGTGACTATAGTAATAAAACCCTTTACTGTGACAGTGACTATAGTAATAAAACCCCTTACTGTGACAGTGACTATAGTAATAAATCCCCTTACTGTGACAGTGACTATAGTAATAAAACCCCGTACTGTGACAGTGTCTATAGTAATAAAACCCCTTACTGTGACAGTGACTATAGTAATAAAACCCCTCACTGTGACAGTGACTATAGTAATAAAACCCCTTACTGTGACAGTGACTATAGTAATAAAACCCATTACTGTGACAGTGACTATAGTAATAAAACCCCTTACTGTGACAGTGACTATAGTAATAAAACCCCTTACTGTGACAGTGACTATAGTAATAAAACCCCTTACTGTGACAGTGACTATAGTAATGAAACCCCTTACTGTGACAGTGACTATAGTAATAAAACCCCTTACTGTGACAGTGTCTATAGTAATAAAACCCCTTACTGTGACAGTGACTATAGTAATAAAACCCCTTACTGTGACAGTGACTATAGTAATAAAACCCCTTACTGTGACAGTGACTATAGTAATGAAAACCCCTTACTGTGACAGTGACTATAGTAATAAAACCCCTTACTGTGACAGTGACTATAGTAATAAAACCCCTTACTGTGACAGTGTCTATAGTAATAAAACCCGTTACTGTGACAGTGTCTATAGTAATAAAACCCCTTACTGTGACAGTGACTATAGTAATAAAACCCCTTACTGTGACAGTGACTATAGTAATAAAACCCCTTACTGTGAGAGTGACTATAGTAATAAAACCCCTTACTGTGACAGTGACTATAGTAATAAAACCCCTTACTGTGACAGTGACTATAGTAATAAAACCCCTTACTGTGACAGTGACTATAGTAATAAAACCCCTTACTGTGACAGTGACTATAGTAATAAAACCCCTCACTGTGACAGTGACTATAGTAATAAAACCCCCTTACTGTGACAGTGTCTATAGTAATAAAACCCCTTACTGTGACAGTGACTATAGTAATAAAACCCCTTACTGTGACAGTGACTATAGTAATAAAACCCCTTACTGTGACAGTGACTATAGTAATGAAAACCCCTTACTGTGACAGTGACTATAGTAATAAAACCCCTTACTGTGACAGTGTCTATAGTAATAAAACCCGTTACTGTGACAGTGACTATAGTAATAAAACCCCTTACTGTGACAGTTACTATAGTAATAAAACCCCTTACTGTGACAGTGACTATAGTAATAAAACCCCTTACTGTGACAGTGACTATAGTAATAAAACCCCTTACTGTGACAGTGACTATAGTAATAAAACCCCTTACTGTGAGAGTGACTATAGTAATAAAACCCCTTACTGTGACAGTGACTATAGTAATAAAACCCCTTACTGTGACAGTGACTATAGTAATAAAACCCCTTACTGTGACAGTGACTATAGTAATAAAACCCCTTACTGTGACAGTGACTATAGTAATAAAACCCCTTACTGTGACAGTGACTATAGTAATAAAACCCCTTACTGTGACAGTGACTATAGTAATAAAACCCCTTACTGTGACAGTGACTATAGTAATAAAACCCCTTACTGTGACAGTGACTATAGTAATAAAACCCCTTACTGTGACAGTGTCTATAGTAATAAAACCCCTTACTGTGACAGTGACTATAGTAATAAATCCCCTTACTGTGACAGTGACTATAGTAATAAAACCCCTTACTGTGACAGTGACTATAGTAATAAAACCCCATTACTGTGACAGTGACTATAGTAATAAAACCCCTTACTGTGACAGTGACTATAGTAATAAAACCCCTTACTGTGACAGTGACTATAGTAATAAAACCCCTTACTGTGACAGTGACTATAGTAATAAAACCCCTTACTGTGACAGTGTCTATAGTAATAAAACCCCTTACTGTGACAGTGACTATAGTAATAAAACCCCTTACTGTGACAGTGACTATAGTAATAAAACCCCTTACTGTGACAGTGACTATAGTAATGAAAACCCCTTACTGTGACAGTGACTATAGTAATAAAACCCCTTACTGTGACAGTGACTATAGTAATAAAACCCCTTACTGTGACAGTGTCTATAGTAATAAAACCCGTTACTGTGACAGTGTCTATAGTAATAAAACCCCCTTACTGTGACAGTGACTATAGTAATAAAACCCCTTACTGTGACAGTGACTATAGTAATAAAACCCCTTACTGTGACAGTGACTATAGTAATAAAACCCCTTACTGTGACAGTGACTATAGTAATAAAACCCCTTACTGTGACAGTGACTATAGTAATAAAACCCCTTACTGTGACAGTGACTATAGTAATAAAACCCCTTACTGTGACAGTGACTATAGTAATAAAACCCCTTACTGTGACAGTGACTATAGTAATAAAACCCCTTACTGTGACAGTGACTATAGTAATAAAACCCCTTACTGTGACAGTGACTATAGTAATAAAACCCCGTACTGTGACAGTGTCTATAGTAATAAAACCCCTTACTGTGACAGTGACTATAGTAATAAATCCCCTCACTGTGACAGTGACTATAGTAATAAAACCCCTTACTGTGACAGTGACTATAGTAATAAAACCCATTACTGTGACAGTGACTATAGTAATAAAACCCCTTACTGTGACAGTGACTATAGTAATAAAACCCCTTACTGTGACAGTGACTATAGTAATAAAACCCCTTACTGTGACAGTGACTATAGTAATAAAACCCCTTACTGTGACAGTGACTATAGTAATAAAACCCCTTACTGTGACAGTGTCTATAGTAATAAAACCCCTTACTGTGACAGTGACTATAGTAATAAAACCCCTTACTGTGACAGTGACTATAGTAATAAAACCCCTTACTGTGACAGTGACTATAGTAATAAAACCCCTTACTGTGACAGTGACTATAGTAATAAAACCCCTTACTGTGACAGTGTCTATAGTAATAAAACCCCTTACTGTGACAGTGTCTATAGTAATAAAACCCCTTACTGTGACAGTGACTATAGTAATAAAACCCCTTACTGTGACAGTGACTATAGTAATAAAACCCCTTACTGTGACAGTGACTATAGTAATAAAACCCCTTACTGTGACAGTGACTATAGTAATAAAACCCCTTACTGTGACAGTGACTATAGTAATAAAACCCCTTACTGTGACAGTGACTATAGTAATAAAACCCCTTACTGTGACAGTGACTATAGTAATAAAACCCCTTACTGTGACAGTGACTATAGTAATAAAACCCTTACTGTGACAGTGACTATAGTAATAAAACCCCTTACTGTGACAGTGACTATAGTAATAAAACCCCTTACTGTGACAGTGACTATAGTAATAAAACCCCTTACTGTGACAGTGACTATAGTAATAAAACCCCTTACTGTGACAGTGACTATAGTAATAAAACCCCTTACTGTGACAGTGACTATAGTAATAAAACCCCTTACTGTGACAGTGACTATAGTAATAAAACCCCTTACTGTGACAGTGACTATAGTAATAAAACCCCTTACTGTGACAGTGACTATAGTAATAAAACCCCTTACTGTGACAGTGACTATAGTAATAAAACCCCTTACTGTGACAGTGACTATAGTAATAAAACCCCTTACTGTGACAGTGACTATAGTAATAAAACCCCTTACTGTGACAGTGACTATAGTAATGAAAACCCCTTACTGTGACAGTGACTATAGTAATAAAACCCCTTACTGTGACAGTGACTATAGTAATAAAACCCCTTACTGTGACAGTGACTATAGTAATAAAACCCCGTTACTGTGACAGTGTCTATAGTAATAAAACCCCTTACTGTGACAGTGACTATAGTAATAAAACCCCTTACTGTGACAGTGACTATAGTAATAAAACCCCTTACTGTGACAGTGACTATAGTAATAAAACCCCTTACTGTGACAGTGACTATAGTAATAAAACCCCTTACTGTGACAGTGACTATAGTAATAAAACCCCTTACTGTGACAGTGACTATAGTAATAAAACCCCTTACTGTGACAGTGACTATAGTAATAAAACCCCTTACTGTGACAGTGACTATAGTAATAAAACCCCTTACTGTGACAGTGACTATAGTAATAAAACCCCTTACTGTGACAGTGACTATAGTAATAAAACCCCTTACTGTGACAGTGTCTATAGTAATAAAACCCCTTACTGTGACAGTGACTATAGTAATAAAACCCCTTACTGTGACAGTGACTATAGTAATAAAACCCCTTACTGTGACAGTGACTATAGTAATAAAACCCCCTTACTGTGACAGTGACTATAGTAATAAAACCCCGTACTGTGACAGTGTCTATAGTAATAAAACCCCTTACTGTGACAGTGACTATAGTAATAAAACCCCTTACTGTGACAGTGACTATAGTAATAAAACCCCTTACTGTGACAGTGACTATAGTAATAAAACCCCATTACTGTGACAGTGACTATAGTAATAAAACCCCTTACTGTGACAGTGACTATAGTAATAAAACCCCTTACTGTGACAGTGACTATAGTAATAAAACCCCTTACTGTGACAGTGACTATAGTAATGAAAACCCCTTACTGTGACAGTGACTATAGTAATAAAACCCCTTACTGTGACAGTGTCTATAGTAATAAAACCCCTTACTGTGACAGTGACTATAGTAATAAAACCCCTTACTGTGACAGTGACTATAGTAATAAAACCCCTTACTGTGACAGTGACTATAGTAATAAACCCCTTACTGTGACAGTGACTATAGTAATAAAACCCCTTACTGTGACAGTGACTATAGTAATAAAACCCCTTACTGTGACAGTGACTATAGTAATAAAACCCTTACTGTGACAGTGTCTATAGTAATAAAACCCCCTTACTGTGACAGTGACTATAGTAATAAAACCCCTTACTGTGACAGTGACTATAGTAATAAAACCCCTTACTGTGACAGTGACTATAGTAATAAAACCCCTTACTGTGACAGTGACTATAGTAATAAAACCCCTTACTGTGACAGTGACTATAGTAATAAAACCCCCTTACTGTGACAGTGACTATAGTAATAAAACCCCCTTACTGTGACAGTGACTATAGTAATAAAACCCCCTTACTGTGACAGTGACTATAGTAATAAAACCCTTACTGTGACAGTGTCTATAGTAATAAAACCCCTTACTGTGACAGTGACTATAGTAATAAAACCCCTTACTGTGACAGTGACTATAGTAATAAAACCCCTTACTGTGACAGTGACTATAGTAATAAAACCCCTTACTGTGACAGTGACTATAGTAATAAAACCCCTTACTGTGACAGTGTCTATAGTAATAAAACCCGTTACTGTGACAGTGACTATAGTAATAAAACCCCTTACTGTGACAGTGACTATAGTAATAAAACCCCTTACTGTGACAGTGACTATAGTAATAAAACCCCTTACTGTGACAGTGACTATAGTAATAAAACCCCTTACTGTGACAGTGACTATAGTAATAAAAACCCCTTACTGTGACAGTGACTATAGTAATAAAACCCCTTACTGTGACAGTGACTATAGTAATAAAACCCCTTACTGTGACAGTGACTATAGTAATAAAACCCCTTACTGTGACAGTGACTATAGTAATAAAACCCCTTACTGTGACAGTGACTATAGTAATAAAACCCCTTACTGTGACAGTGACTATAGTAATAAAACCCTTTACTGTGACAGTGACTATAGTAATAAAACCCCTTACTGTGACAGTGACTATAGTAATAAAACCCCTTACTGTGACAGTGACTATAGTAATAAAACCCCGTACTGTGACAGTGTCTATAGTAATAAAACCCCTTACTGTGACAGTGACTATAGTAATAAATCCCCTCACTGTGACAGTGACTATAGTAATAAAACCCCTTACTGTGACAGTGACTATAGTAATAAAACCCCATTACTGTGACAGTGACTATAGTAATAAAACCCCTTACTGTGACAGTGACTATAGTAATAAAACCCCTTACTGTGACAGTGACTATAGTAATAAAACCCCTTACTGTGACAGTGACTATAGTAATAAAACCCCTTACTGTGACAGTGTCTATAGTAATAAAACCCCTTACTGTGACAGTGACTATAGTAATAAAACCCCTTACTGTGACAGTGACTATAGTAATAAAACCCCTTACTGTGACAGTGACTATAGTAATGAAACCCCTTACTGTGACAGTGACTATAGTAATAAAACCCCTTACTGTGACAGTGACTATAGTAATAAAACCCCTTACTGTGACAGTGTCTATAGTAATAAAACCCCTACTGTGACAGTGACTATAGTAATAAAACCCCTTACTGTGACAGTGACTATAGTAATAAAACCCCTTACTGTGACAGTGACTATAGTAATAAAACCCCTTACTGTGACAGTGACTATAGTAATAAAACCCCTTACTGTGACAGTGACTATAGTAATAAAACCCCTTACTGTGACAGTGACTATAGTAATAAAACCCCTTACTGTGACAGTGACTATAGTAATAAAACCCCTTACTGTGACAGTGACTATAGTAATAAAACCCCTTACTGTGACAGTGACTATAGTAATAAAACCCCTTACTGTGACAGTGACTATAGTAATAAAACCCCGTACTGTGACAGTGTCTATAGTAATAAAACCCCTTACTGTGACAGTGACTATAGTAATAAAACCCCTCACTGTGACAGTGACTATAGTAATAAAACCCCTTACTGTGACAGTGACTATAGTAATAAAACCCATTACTGTGACAGTGACTATAGTAATAAAACCCCTTACTGTGACAGTGACTATAGTAATAAAACCCCTTACTGTGACAGTGACTATAGTAATAAAACCCCTTACTGTGACAGTGACTATAGTAATGAAACCCCTTACTGTGACAGTGACTATAGTAATAAAACCCCTTACTGTGACAGTGTCTATAGTAATAAAACCCCTTACTGTGACAGTGACTATAGTAATAAAACCCCTTACTGTGACAGTGACTATAGTAATAAAACCCCTTACTGTGACAGTGACTATAGTAATGAAAACCCCTTACTGTGACAGTGACTATAGTAATAAAACCCCTTACTGTGACAGTGACTATAGTAATAAAACCCCTTACTGTGACAGTGTCTATAGTAATAAAACCCGTTACTGTGACAGTGTCTATAGTAATAAAACCCCTTACTGTGACAGTGACTATAGTAATAAAACCCCTTACTGTGACAGTGACTATAGTAATAAAACCCCTTACTGTGGAGTGACTATAGTAATAAAACCCCTTACTGTGACAGTGACTATAGTAATAAAACCCCTTACTGTGACAGTGACTATAGTAATAAAACCCCTTACTGTGACAGTGACTATAGTAATAAAACCCCTTACTGTGACAGTGACTATAGTAATAAAACCCCTCACTGTGACAGTGACTATAGTAATAAAACCCCTTACTGTGACAGTGTCTATAGTAATAAAACCCCTTACTGTGACAGTGACTATAGTAATAAAACCCCTTACTGTGACAGTGACTATAGTAATAAAACCCCTTACTGTGACAGTGACTATAGTAATGAAACCCCTTACTGTGACAGTGACTATAGTAATAAAACCCCTTACTGTGACAGTGTCTATAGTAATAAAACCCGTTACTGTGACAGTGACTATAGTAATAAAACCCCTTACTGTGACAGTGACTATAGTAATAAAACCCCTTACTGTGACAGTGACTATAGTAATAAAACCCCTTACTGTGACAGTGACTATAGTAATAAAACCCCTTACTGTGACAGTGACTATAGTAATAAAACCCCCTTACTGTGAGAGTGACTATAGTAATAAAACCCCCTTACTGTGACAGTGACTATAGTAATAAAACCCCTTACTGTGACAGTGACTATAGTAATAAAACCCCTTACTGTGACAGTGACTATAGTAATAAAACCCCTTACTGTGACAGTGACTATAGTAATAAAACCCCTTACTGTGACAGTGACTATAGTAATAAAACCCTTTACTGTGACAGTGACTATAGTAATAAAAACCCTTACTGTGACAGTGACTATAGTAATAAAAACCCCTTACTGTGACAGTGACTATAGTAATAAAACCCCGTACTGTGACAGTGTCTATAGTAATAAAACCCCTTACTGTGACAGTGACTATAGTAATAAAACCCCTCACTGTGACAGTGACTATAGTAATAAAACCCCTTACTGTGACAGTGACTATAGTAATAAAACCCATTACTGTGACAGTGACTATAGTAATAAAACCCCTTACTGTGACAGTGACTATAGTAATAAAACCCCTTACTGTGACAGTGACTATAGTAATAAAACCCCTTACTGTGACAGTGACTATAGTAATAAAACCCCTTACTGTGACAGTGTCTATAGTAATAAAACCCCCTTACTGTGACAGTGACTATAGTAATAAAACCCCTTACTGTGACAGTGACTATAGTAATAAAACCCCTTACTGTGACAGTGACTATAGTAATGAAACCCCTTACTGTGACAGTGACTATAGTAATAAAACCCCTTACTGTGACAGTGACTATAGTAATAAAACCCCTTACTGTGACAGTGTCTATAGTAATAAAACCCGTTACTGTGACAGTGTCTATAGTAATAAAACCCCTTACTGTGACAGTGACTATAGTAATAAAACCCCTTACTGTGACAGTGACTATAGTAATAAAACCCCTTACTGTGAGAGTGACTATAGTAATAAAACCCCTTACTGTGACAGTGACTATAGTAATAAAACCCCTTACTGTGACAGTGACTATAGTAATAAAACCCCTTACTGTGACAGTGACTATAGTAATAAAACCCCTTACTGTGACAGTGACTATAGTAATAAAACCCCTTACTGTGACAGTGACTATAGTAATAAAACCCCTTACTGTGACAGTGACTATAGTAATAAAACCCCTTACTGTGACAGTGACTATAGTAATAAAACCCCGTACTGTGACAGTGTCTATAGTAATAAAACCCCTTACTGTGACAGTGACTATAGTAATAAAACCCCTTACTGTGACAGTGACTATAGTAATAAAACCCCTTACTGTGACAGTGACTATAGTAATAAAACCCCATTACTGTGACAGTGACTATAGTAATAAAACCCCTTACTGTGACAGTGACTATAGTAATAAAACCCCTTACTGTGACAGTGACTATAGTAATAAAACCCCTTACTGTGACAGTGACTATAGTAATAAAACCCCTTACTGTGACAGTGACTATAGTAATAAAACCCCTTACTGTGACAGTGACTATAGTAATAAAAACCCCTTACTGTGACAGTGACTATAGTAATAAAACCCTTACTGTGACAGTGACTATAGTAATAAAACCCCTTACTGTGACAGTGACTATAGTAATGAAAACCCCCTTACTGTGACAGTGACTATAGTAATAAAAACCCTTACTGTGACAGTGACTATAGTAATAAAACCCCATTACTGTGACAGTGACTATAGTAATAAAACCCCTTACTGTGACAGTGACTATAGTAATAAAACCCCTTACTGTGACAGTGACTATAGTAATAAAACCCCTTACTGTGACAGTGACTATAGTAATAAAACCCCTTACTGTGACAGTGACTATAGTAATAAAACCCCTTACTGTGACAGTGTCTATAGTAATAAAACCCCTTACTGTGACAGTGACTATAGTAATAAAACCCCTTACTGTGACAGTGACTATAGTAATAAAACCCCTTACTGTGACAGTGACTATAGTAATAAAACCCCTTACTGTGACAGTGACTATAGTAATAAAACCCCTTACTGTGACAGTGACTATAGTAATAAAACCCCTTACTGTGACAGTGACTATAGTAATAAAACCCCTTACTGTGACAGTGACTATAGTAATAAAACCCCTTACTGTGACAGTGACTATAGTAATAAAAACCCCTTACTGTGACAGTGTCTATAGTAATAAAACCCCTTACTGTGACAGTGACTATAGTAATAAAACCCCTTACTGTGACAGTGACTATAGTAATAAAACCCCTTACTGTGACAGTGACTATAGTAATAAAACCCCTTACTGTGACAGTGACTATAGTAATAAAACCCTTACTGTGACAGTGACTATAGTAATAAAACCCCTTACTGTGACAGTGACTATAGTAATAAAACCCCTTACTGTGACAGTGACTATAGTAATAAAACCCCTTACTGTGACAGTGACTATAGTAATAAAACCCCTTACTGTGACAGTGACTATAGTAATAAAACCCCTTACTGTGACAGTGACTATAGTAATAAAACCCCTTACTGTGACAGTGACTATAGTAATAAACCCCTTACTGTGACAGTGACTATAGTAATAAAACCCCTTACTGTGACAGTGACTATAGTAATAAAACCCCTTACTGTGACAGTGACTATAGTAATAAAACCCCTTACTGTGACAGTGACTATAGTAATAAAACCCCTTACTGTGACAGTGACTATAGTAATAAAACCCCTTACTGTGACAGTGACTATAGTAATAAAACCCCTTACTGTGACAGTGACTATAGTAATAAAACCCCTTACTGTGACAGTGACTATAGTAATAAAACCCCTTACTGTGACAGTGACTATAGTAATAAAACCCCTTACTGTGACAGTGACTATAGTAATAAAACCCCTTACTGTGACAGTGACTATAGTAATAAAACCCCTTACTGTGACAGTGACTATAGTAATAAAACCCCTTACTGTGACAGTGACTATAGTAATAAAAACCCCTTACTGTGACAGTGACTATAGTAATAAAACCCCTTACTGTGACAGTGACTATAGTAATAAAACCCCTTACTGTGACAGTGACTATAGTAATAAAACCCCTTACTGTGACAGTGACTATAGTAATAAAACCCCTTACTGTGACAGTGACTATAGTAATAAAACCCCTTACTGTGACAGTGACTATAGTAATAAAACCCCTTACTGTGACAGTGACTATAGTAATAAAACCCCTTACTGTGACAGTGACTATAGTAATAAAACCCCTTACTGTGACAGTGACTATAGTAATAAAACCCCTTACTGTGACAGTGACTATAGTAATAAAACCCCTTACTGTGACAGTGACTATAGTAATAAAACCCCTTACTGTGACAGTGACTATAGTAATAAAACCCCTTACTGTGACAGTGACTATAGTAATAAAACCCCTTACTGTGACAGTGACTATAGTAATAAAACCCCTTACTGTGACAGTGACTATAGTAATAAAACCCCTTACTGTGACAGTGACTATAGTAATAAAACCCCCTTACTGTGACAGTGACTATAGTAATAAAACCCCTTACTGTGACAGTGACTATAGTAATAAAACCCCTTACTGTGACAGTGACTATAGTAATAAAACCCCTTACTGTGACAGTGACTATAGTAATAAAACCCCTTACTGTGACAGTGACTATAGTAATAAAACCCCTTACTGTGACAGTGACTATAGTAATAAAACCCTTACTGTGACAGTGACTATAGTAATAAAACCCCTTACTGTGACAGTGACTATAGTAATAAAACCCCTTACTGTGACAGTGACTATAGTAATAAAACCCCTTACTGTGACAGTGACTATAGTAATAAAACCCCCTTACTGTGACAGTGACTATAGTAATAAAACCCCTTACTGTGACAGTGACTATAGTAATAAAACCCCTTACTGTGACAGTGACTATAGTAATAAAACCCCTTACTGTGACAGTGACTATAGTAATAAAACCCCTTACTGTGACAGTGACTATAGTAATAAAACCCCTTACTGTGACAGTGACTATAGTAATAAAACCCCTTACTGTGACAGTGACTATAGTAATAAAACCCCTTACTGTGACAGTGACTATAGTAATAAAACCCCTTACTGTGACAGTGACTATAGTAATAAAACCCCTTACTGTGACAGTGACTATAGTAATAAAACCCCTTACTGTGACAGTGACTATAGTAATAAAACCCCCTTACTGTGACAGTGACTATAGTAATAAAACCCCTTACTGTGACAGTGACTATAGTAATAAAACCCCTTACTGTGACAGTGACTATAGTAATAAAACCCCTTACTGTGACAGTGACTATAGTAATAAAACCCCTTACTGTGACAGTGACTATAGTAATAAAACCCCCTTACTGTGACAGTGACTATAGTAATAAAACCCCTTACTGTGACAGTGACTATAGTAATAAAACCCCTTACTGTGACAGTGACTATAGTAATAAAACCCCTTACTGTGACAGTGACTATAGTAATAAAACCCCTTACTGTGACAGTGACTATAGTAATAAAACCCCCTTACTGTGACAGTGACTATAGTAATAAAACCCCTTACTGTGACAGTGACTATAGTAATAAAACCCCTTACTGTGACAGTGACTATAGTAATAAAACCCCTTACTGTGACAGTGACTATAGTAATAAAACCCCTTACTGTGACAGTGACTATAGTAATAAAACCCCTTACTGTGACAGTGACTATAGTAATAAAACCCCTTACTGTGACAGTGACTATAGTAATAAAACCCCTTACTGTGACAGTGACTATAGTAATAAAACCCCTTACTGTGACAGTGACTATAGTAATAAAACCCCTTACTGTGACAGTGACTATAGTAATAAAACCCCTTACTGTGACAGTGACTATAGTAATAAAACCCCGTTACTGTGACAGTGACTATAGTAATAAAACCCCTTACTGTGACAGTGACTATAGTAATAAAACCCCTTACTGTGACAGTGACTATAGTAATAAAACCCCTTACTGTGACAGTGACTATAGTAATAAAACCCCTTACTGTGACAGTGACTATAGTAATAAAACCCCTTACTGTGACAGTGACTATAGTAATAAAACCCCTTACTGTGACAGTGACTATAGTAATAAAACCCCTTACTGTGACAGTGACTATAGTAATAAAACCCCTTACTGTGACAGTGACTATAGTAATAAAACCCCCTTACTGTGACAGTGACTATAGTAATAAAACCCCTTACTGTGACAGTGACTATAGTAATAAAACCCCTTACTGTGACAGTGACTATAGTAATAAAACCCCTTACTGTGACAGTGACTATAGTAATAAAACCCCTTACTGTGACAGTGACTATAGTAATAAAACCCCTTACTGTGACAGTGACTATAGTAATAAAACCCCTTACTGTGACAGTGACTATAGTAATAAAACCCCTTACTGTGACAGTGACTATAGTAATAAAACCCCTTACTGTGACAGTGACTATAGTAATAAAACCCCTTACTGTGACAGTGACTATAGTAATAAAACCCCTTACTGTGACAGTGACTATAGTAATAAAACCCCTTACTGTGACAGTGACTATAGTAATAAAACCCCTTACTGTGACAGTGACTATAGTAATAAAACCCCTTACTGTGACAGTGACTATAGTAATAAAACCCCTTACTGTGACAGTGACTATAGTAATAAAACCCCTTACTGTGACAGTGACTATAGTAATAAAACCCCTTACTGTGACAGTGACTATAGTAATAAAACCCCTTACTGTGACAGTGACTATAGTAATAAAACCCCTTACTGTGACAGTGACTATAGTAATAAAACCCCTTACTGTGACAGTGACTATAGTAATAAAACCCCCTTACTGTGACAGTGACTATAGTAATAAAACCCCTTACTGTGACAGTGACTATAGTAATAAAACCCCTTACTGTGACAGTGACTATAGTAATAAAACCCCTTACTGTGACAGTGACTATAGTAATAAAACCCCTTACTGTGACAGTGACTATAGTAATAAAACCCCTTACTGTGACAGTGACTATAGTAATAAAACCCCTTACTGTGACAGTGACTATAGTAATAAAACCCCTTACTGTGACAGTGACTATAGTAATAAAACCCCTTACTGTGACAGTGACTATAGTAATAAAACCCCTTACTGTGACAGTGACTATAGTAATAAAACCCTTTACTGTGACAGTGACTATAGTAATAAAACCCCTTACTGTGACAGTGACTATAGTAATAAAACCCCTTACTGTGACAGTGACTATAGTAATAAAACCCCTTACTGTGACAGTGACTATAGTAATAAAACCCCTTACTGTGACAGTGACTATAGTAATAAAACCCCTTACTGTGACAGTGACTATAGTAATAAAACCCCTTACTGTGACAGTGACTATAGTAATAAAACCCCTTACTGTGACAGTGACTATAGTAATAAAACCCCTTACTGTGACAGTGACTATAGTAATAAAACCCCTTACTGTGACAGTGACTATAGTAATAAAACCCCTTACTGTGACAGTGACTATAGTAATAAAACCCCTTACTGTGACAGTGACTATAGTAATAAAACCCCTTACTGTGACAGTGACTATAGTAATAAAACCCCTTACTGTGACAGTGACTATAGTAATAAAACCCCTTACTGTGACAGTGACTATAGTAATAAAACCCCTTACTGTGACAGTGACTATAGTAATAAAACCCCTTACTGTGACAGTGACTATAGTAATAAAACCCCTTACTGTGACAGTGACTATAGTAATAAAACCCCTTACTGTGACAGTGACTATAGTAATAAAACCCCTTACTGTGACAGTGACTATAGTAATAAAACCCCTTACTGTGACAGTGACTATAGTAATAAAACCCCTTACTGTGACAGTGACTATAGTAATAAAACCCCTTACTGTGACAGTGACTATAGTAATAAAACCCCTTACTGTGACAGTGACTATAGTAATAAAACCCCGTACTGTGACAGTGACTATAGTAATAAAACCCCTTACTGTGACAGTGACTATAGTAATAAAACCCCTTACTGTGACAGTGACTATAGTAATAAAACCCCCTTACTGTGACAGTGACTATAGTAATAAAACCCCTTACTGTGACAGTGACTATAGTAATAAAACCCCTTACTGTGACAGTGACTATAGTAATAAAACCCCTTACTGTGACAGTGACTATAGTAATAAAACCCCTTACTGTGACAGTGACTATAGTAATAAAACCCCTTACTGTGACAGTGACTATAGTAATAAAAACCCCTTACTGTGACAGTGACTATAGTAATAAAACCCCTTACTGTGACAGTGACTATAGTAATAAAACCCCTTACTGTGACAGTGACTATAGTAATAAAACCCCTTACTGTGACAGTGACTATAGTAATAAAACCCCTTACTGTGACAGTGACTATAGTAATAAAACCCCTTACTGTGACAGTGACTATAGTAATAAAACCCCTTACTGTGACAGTGACTATAGTAATAAAACCCCTTACTGTGACAGTGACTATAGTAATAAAACCCCTTACTGTGACAGTGACTATAGTAATAAAACCCCTTACTGTGACAGTGACTATAGTAATAAAACCCCTTACTGTGACAGTGACTATAGTAATAAAACCCCTTACTGTGACAGTGACTATAGTAATAAAACCCCTTACTGTGACAGTGACTATAGTAATAAAACCCCTTACTGTGACAGTGACTATAGTAATAAAACCCCTTACTGTGACAGTGACTATAGTAATAAAACCCCTTACTGTGACAGTGACTATAGTAATAAAACCCCTTACTGTGACAGTGACTATAGTAATAAAACCCCTTACTGTGACAGTGACTATAGTAATAAAACCCCTTACTGTGACAGTGACTATAGTAATAAAACCCCTTACTGTGACAGTGACTATAGTAATAAAACCCCTTACTGTGACAGTGACTATAGTAATAAAACCCCTTACTGTGACAGTGACTATAGTAATAAAACCCCTTACTGTGACAGTGACTATAGTAATAAAACCCCTTACTGTGACAGTGACTATAGTAATAAAACCCCTTACTGTGACAGTGACTATAGTAATAAAACCCCTTACTGTGACAGTGACTATAGTAATAAAACCCCTTACTGTGACAGTGACTATAGTAATAAAACCCCTTACTGTGACAGTGACTATAGTAATAAAACCCCTTACTGTGACAGTGACTATAGTAATAAAACCCCTTACTGTGACAGTGACTATAGTAATAAAACCCCCTTACTGTGACAGTGACTATAGTAATAAAACCCCTTACTGTGACAGTGACTATAGTAATAAAACCCCTTACTGTGACAGTGACTATAGTAATAAAACCCCTTACTGTGACAGTGACTATAGTAATAAAACCCCTTACTGTGACAGTGACTATAGTAATAAAACCCCTTACTGTGACAGTGACTATAGTAATAAAACCCCTTACTGTGACAGTGACTATAGTAATAAAACCCCTTACTGTGACAGTGACTATAGTAATAAAACCCCTTACTGTGACAGTGACTATAGTAATAAAACCCCTTACTGTGACAGTGACTATAGTAATAAAACCTGTTACTGTGACAGTGACTATAGTAATAAAAACCCTTACTGTGACAGTGACTATAGTAATAAAACCCCTTACTGTGACAGTGACTATAGTAATAAAACCCCTTACTGTGACAGTGACTATAGTAATAAAACCCCTTACTGTGACAGTGACTATAGTAATAAAACCCCTTACTGTGACAGTGACTATAGTAATAAAACCCCTTACTGTGACAGTGACTATAGTAATAAAACCCGTTACTGTGACAGTGACTATAGTAATAAAACCCATTACTGTGACAGTGACTATAGTAATAAAACCCCTTACTGTGACAGTGACTATAGTAATAAAACCCCTTACTGTGACAGTGACTATAGTAATAAAACCCCGTACTGTGACAGTGACTATAGTAATAAAACCCCTTACTGTGACAGTGACTATAGTAATAAAACCCCTTACTGTGACAGTGACTATAGTAATAAAACCCCTTACTGTGACAGTGAATATAGTAATGAAACCCCTTACTGTGACAGTGACTATAGTAATAAAACCCCTTACTGTGACAGTGACTATAGTAATAAAACCCCTTACTGTGACAGTGACTATAGTAATAAAACCCCTTACTGTGACAGTGACTATAGTAATGAAACCCCTTACTGTGACAGTGACTATAGTAATGAAACCCCTTACTGTGACAGTGACTATAGTAATAAAACCCCTTACTGTGACAGTGACTATAGTAATGAAACCCCTTACTGTGACAGTGACTATAGTAATAAAACCCCTTACTGTGACAGTGACTATAGTAATAAAACCCCTTACTGTGACAGTGACTATAGTAATAAAACCACTTACTGTTGTGGTGTCTATAGTAATAAAACCCGTCATACCCAAGAAGAATCGAGGCTGTAATCGCTGCCAAAGGTGCTTCAACAAAGTACTGAGTAAAGGGTCTGAATACTTATGTAAATGTTATATTTCCCAGGGGGTTTTATATTTGCAAAATTGTTTTTGTTGCTGTTTTTGCTTCGTCATTATAGGGCATTGTGTGTAGATTGATTAGAGGAAAAAAACTATTTCATCCATTTTAGAATGCACTGTATTTTGCGTCATGGGTGAGCTAAAGTACAGTGGCAGCATTTAATCAGTAGGCTTAGAACAGGTTGGGAAGGTCAGAGATTTATTTTATTATACAGGTTGTTTTGTTGAGATGAAAAACATTTTGTCTGACAACAAGAGAGAGAGGGGGGTGGAAAGAGAGAAGGATGAGAGAGAGAAAGAGAGAGAGAGAGAGAGAGAGAGAGAGAGAGAGAGAGAGAGAGAGAGAGAGAGAGAGAGACAGAGAGAGAGGGAGAGAGAGAGAGACAGAGAGATAGAGAGAGAGAGAGAGAGAGAGAGAGACAGAGAGAGAGAGAGAGAGAGAGAGAGAGAGAGAGAGAGAGAGAGAGAGAGAGAGAGAGAGAGAGAGAGAGAGAGAGAGAGAGAGACAGAGAGAGAGAGACAGAGACAGAGAGAGACAGAGACAGAGACAGAGAGAGAGAGAGAGAGAGAGAGAGAGAGAGAGAGAGAGAGAGAGAGAGAGAGAGAGAGAGAGAGAGAGAGAGAGAGAGAGAGAGAGAGAGAGAGAGAGAGAGAGAGAGAGAGAGAGAGAGAGAGAGAGATTAGATGGTAAGGGTCAGCGGTAGAGGGGTATATAGTGTGGCTTCACCTGCTTGTGTCCTGATGGGGAGAGACAGGAAGGTGTCCGTGTAGAGAGGTTGGGGGAACTCTCTGTGGTCTTCATCAAACAGCTGAGTGAAGGCACGGACACTGATTCTGCACAGAGACCAGAGAACAGTCATTGACTTCCATCAGTATCAACTTAGATCTCTAACGTTGTAGAAAAACCACTCATTCTACCGGAAAAGTATTTCCCTGGTGGGCATAAATGGCTATAATATACTGCTTTCCTTTGCCCTCTTAGACAAGGTCAAGGGTTAGTATGACCTGTAAGACTTGATTAGGATGGTCATTTTAATTAATTCAAACCCAGGTAAAGTGTTTGGCTTGTATGGGGCCATATCATTGTTTACCTGTAGGCAGTCTTAGGCTTGAGAGGACCATCACAGAAGTGGTAGAGATCACTGTTGTGATCGTTGTCATGATCCTCCTCTGAATCACAAGGCCCTCCCAGGCGATCCAGCCCCGCCCCCAGGTTGACCTCAAACACCCGCCCGGCTCCCATTCCCTGTTCCTGGGCACAGCCACTAGGAAAGTAGCCTGTCTGGTAGGCCCGCACGGAGCTGTTCGTCCTGTAGTCCTGGAAGGAAGGTAGAGGGTGGAGCTGCTCTGGCTGCAGGACTTCATTGTCTGTGACGGGTCAAGAGGAAATAATAAAGTTGGATGGATTCAAAAGTGGATTTATTAGCTACAGAAAGAGGTGGCTAGACGAAGTATTCACACATTGTTTTTGCATGTAAGGTGTTTAAATCCCCTCCAGATCTCCCTCAAAAGCTCTCTTTTAACTCCCTCATCATTTACACGTTTTTCAAATTCAAGTGTTGAAGTGTATTTGATTTCATCAGCGACATTATCTGACATATCCAAAGGAAGAAAGGAAAGTGTGTAGAAAGTAAGTTGAGCTGTACTGATATACACTACTGGTCAAAAGTTTTAGAAACACCTACTCATTCAAGGGTTTTTCTTTATTTGTACTATTTTCTACATTGTAGAATAATAGTTGAAGACATCACAACTATGAAATAACACATATGGAATCATGTAGTAACCAAAAAAGTGTTAAACAAATACAAATATATTTTATATTTGAGATTCTTCAAATAGCCACCCTTTGCCTTGATGACAGCTTTGCACACTCTTGGCATTCTCTCAACCAGCTTCATGAGGTAGTCACCTGGAATGCATTTCAATTAACAGGTGTACCTTCTTAAAAGTTAATTTGTGGAATTTCTTTCCTTCTTAATGCATTTGAGCCAATCAGTTGTGTTGGGACAAGGTAGGGAGGGGGGTATACATAAGATAGCCCTATTTGGTAAAAGTCCATATTATGGCAAGAACAGCTCAAATAAGCAAAGAGAAAAGACAGTATATCATTACTTTAAGACATGAAGGTCAGTCAATACAGAACATTTCAAGAACTTTGAACGTTTCTTCAAGTGCAGTCGCAAAAACCATCAAGCACTATGATTAAACTGGCTCTCATGAGGACCGCCACAGGAATGGAAGACCCAGAGTTACCTCTGCTGCAGAGGATAAGTTCATTAGAGTTACCAGCCTCAGAAATTGCAGCTCAAATAAATGCTTCACAGAGTTCAAGTAACAGACACATCTCAACATCAACTGTTCAGAGGAGACTGTGTGAATCAGGCCTTCATGGTCGAATTGCTACAAAGAAACCACTCCTAAAGGACACCAATACGAAGAAGAGACTTGCTTGGGCCAAGAAACATGAGCAATGGAGCATTAGACCGGTGGAAATGTGTACTTTGGTCTGGAGTCCAATTTTGAGATTTCTTGTTCTAACCACTGTGTCTTTGTGAAACACGGTGTGGGTGAACGGATGATCTCTCCATGTGTAGTTCCCACTGTAAAGCATGGAGGAGGAGGTGTTATGGTGTGGGGGTGCTTTGCTGGTGACACTGTGATTTATTTAGAATTCAAGGCACACTTAACCAGCATGGCTACCACAGCATTCTGCAGCGATACGCCATCCCATCTGGTTTGGGCTTAGTGGGACTATCATTCATTTTTCAACAGGACAATGACCCAACACACCTCCAGGCTGTGTAAGGCCTATTTTACCAAGAAGGAGAGTGATGGAGTGCTGCATCAGATGACCTGGCCTCCACAATCCCCCGACCTCAACCAAATTGAGATGGTTTGGGATGAGTCGGACCGCAGAGTGAAGGAAAAGCAGCCAACAAGTGCTCAGTTTATGTGGGAACTCCTTCAAGACTGTTGGAAAAGCATTCCAGGTGAAGCTGGTTGAGAGAATGCCAAGAGTGTGCAAAGCTGTCATCAAGGCAAAGGGTGGCTATTTGAAGAATCTCAAATATAAAATATATTTTGATTTGTTTAACACTTTTTTGGTTACTACATGATTCCATATATATTATTTAATAGTTTTGATGTCTTCACTATTATTCTACAATGTAGGAAATAGTAATAAAAAAAAAAAAAAAAATTGGTCATTTAGCAGACGCTCTTATCCAGAGCGACTTACAAGAGCAATTAGGGTTAAGTGCCTTGCTCAAGGGCACATCGACAGATTTTTCACCTAGTCGGCTCTGGGATTAGAACCCGCGACCTTTCGGTTACTGGCACAACGTTCTTAACCACTAAGCTACCTGCCGCCCCAGTAAAAATAAAGAAAAACCCTTGAATGAGTAGGTGTTCTAAAACGTTTGACCAGTAGTGTAGTTTAGTAAGAAAGGACAGTTGTATGAAGCTGTAAAGAAAGAGGATGTTTTACCATTGGACTCAGCCACGATGACAGTGAAGAACCTGACTGCTCCGTTGACGTCATTGAACCAGCTGCAGTTGAACTTGAAGAAGATGGTGGAGGGGGTGATGCGTACCGCCCTCTCATTGACCCGTATTGTGGTAGGGGGCGGGCCTAGAGGGGGAAAATAACACAGGCGATTGGTTCAAGGGTGTGTCTGTCAAATAATCCAGACTTTGATTGGCTGAATCAGATGGGTAAGAGTAAGGCTGTAACTAAAGCCAGCACACCCAGTATCTCTGCAGGGGAGGGTTGGCCATCCTTGTTCTAGAAATATGCTGCCATGTGTCTCCTCTTGTATCATATACAGTGCATTCGGAAAGTATTCAGACCCCTTGACTTTTTCCACATTTTGTTACGTTACAGTTTTATTCTAAAATGGATTAAATTGTTTATTTTCCCTCATCAAACTAGACACAATACCCCATAATGACGAATCAAAAACAGGTTTTTTGAAATTGCTTCAAATTTATAAAAAGTAAAACCCTGAAATATCACATTTACATAAGTATTTAGACCCTTTACTCAGTACTTTGTTGAAGCATCTTTGGCAGCGATTAGAGCCTCGAGTCTTCTTGGGTATGACCCTTCAAGCTTGGCACACCTGTTTTTGGGGAGTTTCTCCCATTCTTCTCTGCAGATCCTCTCAAGCTCTGTCAGGTTGGATGGAGAGCGTCGCTGCACAGCTATTTTCAGGTCTCTCCAGAGATGTTAGATCGGGTTCAAGTCCGGGCTCTGGCTGGGCCACTCACGGACATTCAGAGATTTGTCCCGAAGCCACTCCTGCATTGTCTTGGCTGTGTGCTTAGGGTCGTTGTCCTGTTGGAAGGTGAACCTTTGCGACAGTCTGAGGTCCTGAGCGCTCTGGAGAAGGTTTTCATCAAGGATCTCTCTATACTTTGCTCCGTTAATCTTTCCCTCGATCCTGACTAGTCTCCCAGTCCCTGCCACTGAAAAACATCCCCACAGCATGATGCTGCCACCACCATGCTTCACCGTAGGGATGGTGCCAGGTTTTCTCCAGACGTGGCGCTTGGCATTCAGGCCAAAGAGTTCAATCTTGGTTTCATCAGACCAGAGAATCTTGTTTCTCATGGTCTGAGAGTCTTTAGGTGCCTTTTGGCTAATTCCAAGCAGGCCTTCATGTGCCTTTTACTGAGGAGTGGCTTCCGTCTGGCTACTCTACCATAAAGGCCTGATTGGTGGAGTGCTGCAGAGATGGTTATCCTTTTGGAAGGTTCTCCCATCTCCATAGATGAACTCTGGAGCTCTGTCAGAGTGACCATCGGGTTATTGGTCACCTCCCTAACTAAGGCCCTTCTCCCCCGATTGCTCAGTTTGGCCGGGCGTCCAGCTTGTGGTTCCAAACTTCTTCCATTTAAGAATGATGGAGGCAACTGTGTTCTTTGGGACCTTCAATGCTGCAGAAATGTTGTGGTACCCTTCCCTAGATCTGTGTCTCGACATAATCCTGTCTCGGAGCTCTACGGACAATTCCTTCGACCTCATGGCTTGGTTTTTGCTCTGACATGCATTGCCAACTGTGGGGCTGTATATAGACAGGTGTGCGCCTTTCCAAATCATGTCCAATCAATTGAATTTACCACAGGTGGACTCCAATCAAGTTGTAGAAACATTTCAAGGATGCACCTGAATTTAGAGTCTCATAGCAAAGGGACTGAATATTTATGTAAATAAGGTATTTCTGTTTTTTATTTGTAATACATCTGCAAAAATGTCTAAAAACCTGTTTTCACTTTGTCATGATGGGGTATTGTGTGGAAATTGATTTGGAAAATTTTTAATTTAATCCATTTTAGAATAAGGCTGTAACGTAACGAAATGTGGAAAAAATCAAGGGGTCTGATTACTTTCCTAATGCACTGTATCTTGTATCATTTCCATTACTTATCAAAACTGCAAACTCAATTTCCCCTGCTATGGGACAAATAATAATTGACTTGACAATAGGCCCCTTTTAGACCCAGAATCACGCTCCTACTTCTTATCCAGTATTTGTATGTATGCCACTGCATCTCTGTATCTCACCCAGCTCAGCCAAGGTAATATTGTTTCCTTGGTTGATTAGCAGTGAGACAGATTGTAATTGGATCGCTTCCATTTCTTCCCATCCACTACATGTGGTCTCTGGATTCTATTTAAGCTTCACCTGACAGGGTCTCTCTCTCTATGTCTATCTATGTCTCTCTCTCTCTCTCTCTCTCTCTCTCTCTCTCTCTCTCTCTCTCTCTCTCTCTCTCTCTATGTCTCTCTCTATGTCTCTCTCTCTCTCTCTCTCTCTATGTCTCTCTCTCTATGTCTCTCTCTCTCTCTATGTCTCTCTCTCTCTGTCTCTGTCTCTGTCTCTGTCTCTGTCTCTGTCTCTGTCTCTGTCTCTCTCTGTCTCTCTCTCTCTCTCTCTCTCTCTCTCTCTCTCTCTCTCTCTCTCTCTCTCTCTCTCTCTCTCTCTCTCTCTCTCTCTCTCTCTCTCTCTCTCTCTCTCTCTCTCTCTCTCTCTCTCTCTCTGTCTCTCTCTCTCTATATATATATATATCTCGCTCTCTCTCTCTCTCTCTGTATGTATCTGCTCGGCTCATTGCACAGTTAGACACTGAAACAGCAGGGCTCTTGACAGAAGTGTGAAAGAGCAGCTCATCGCCTCCTTATAGAAACCCGAATAAAACCACGCTGTAAATGGCCCTAGTAAATCTGTCCACTTACAGAGAGGAGGGAGAGAGAGAGGAGAGAGAGAGAGAGAGAGAGAGAGAGGGAGGAGAGAGAGAGAGAGAGAGAGAGAGAGAGGGAGGAGAGAGAGAGAGAGGGAGGGAGGAGAGAGAGAGAGAGAGAGAGAGAGAGAGAGAGAGAGAGAGAGAGAGAGACATAGATGAGACAGAAAGACAGATCGAGAGAGAGAGAGAGAGGTGGAGGAGAGTAGAGAGAAAGAGACAGAGAGAGAGAGAGAGAGAGACAGAGAGAGAGACAGAGAGAGAGACAGAGAGAGAGAGAGAGGTGGAGGAGAGTAGAGAGAGAGAGAGAGAGAGAGAGAGAGAGAGAGAGAGAGAGAGAGAGAGGGAGGTGGTAGAGAGAGAGAGAGAGAGAGAGAGAGAAAGAGAGAGAGAGAGAGGTGGAGGAGAGGAGAGAGAGAGAGAGAGAGAGAGAGAGAGTGAGGTGGTAGAGAGAGAGAGAGAGAGAGAGAGAGAGGTGGGAGGAGAGTAGAGAGAGTGAGAAAGAGAGAGTGAAAGAGGCCATCTGGAGGATTTATGAGTTAATATGGCACCTTCTCCACTGATCTAATTATGTTCTGTTGGTTATGACAATGTCGTCCTCCCTCCCTCCGGAACAAACAAACAACACAAATCTCTGGCATTTCCATCCCCCTAGGCAGAGGGTGACTAGCCTATTTCTCGAAATCCCGCTCTCTATCTCTCGTTTCTGCTCTCATTCCTCTCATGACCCCCCTCTCCATCATTCTCTCCCTTCCCCTTCTCCCCCCTCTCTCTCTCTCTCTCTCTCTCTGTCCCCTCTCCCAGGTGTTTGGAGCTATTTGAGGACATCTTTATTTAAATGTCTTCCTGAGGCTGTAGCTCCCGAGGGCGGCAGCACAGCCACAGTCAGGCTAGTTAGCACCCCGCTAACAGGGATGTCTTGCTTCCACATGGCTCCCCTATGGAATTCACCCGTGCTCCTGTCCACTTTAGATGACATCAGAGGTCTTCCTACCTCCTGTCTTCTTGAAGTGTTCTAATCACTCTCAGGGGCTGTGTCTGGAATGGCACCCTATACCCTATATAGTGCACTACTTTTGACCAGAGCCCTACAGAGCCTTCTAGGGAATAGGGGGACAAGGTCTTATAGAGGGGCCTTTGGTGCAGTTGTATGAGCGATGACAGAACAAACTACAGGACCTATTCCAGCTACTGTAGCGTTCCCCTCTCATTTGATAATGGCACTCTCACTTTAATGTTGGTCTTTGGTTTTATCACTGGGTTTTGATTCCATTTGGCAGCTGACATTGACCACTTGGTAGCTTGCACTTGGCCGGTCTAGAGGGCATATCTTTGGCATCATCCTGAGTCAAGCTGAAGACAGCCAGATGATGGTGGCCAAGTCATTTCCTATACAAACTAGCAGCCAGAGAGAGAGGAGGGGGTTAGACAGAAAATATGAGATCTGAATGTCATCCAACTCCTTCACCCCACCCTGCCCTCACCTTCGCCTATAATCCACAATCCCTTATTCTTGAGGTTTCACTGTAATATAGTTCTCATTTTTTAACTTTGTCCTCTTTCTCTGAATAAAATGTTTTCACAAAGTTCACATTGGCCCAAATGATCTGATAATATTAGAACATTAGGGAACAAATGCACCAGAAAGGTTTTGTTTTTATGTTCTCTGGTTTCTCTCTCTCTCTCTCTCTCTCTCTCTCTCTCTCTCTCTCTCTCTCTCTCTCTCTCTCTCTCTCTCTCTCTCTCTCTCTCTCTCTCTCTCTCTCTCTCTGTCTTTCAATAAATCATTTTGACAGAACTGGAATACAAAGCTATAAGAGAGTACTGTGGGACTTAGTAAGTCAATAGTAAGTTCTGTCCGTTTCTGTAGATACAGAAAGTCGCCTGATTGAAACACCAGCAATATTTCAACCTAATTTCCCCTGTGTTCATTTACCCAGACCTCTCAGTACATCAGCATGGAAAGTAAACTAAAATTACATCTTTAAATCTGTGAGATGATCAAGTAAGATTACCACAGGACTTTAATCGTGTAGAATGGTAAACCATTCTAAAATGAGTTCTCATCTCAAATCAAGGTTTTCATAAAATCCAAAAAATATTTGAAGTAGCTAGTCACCCTATTTGAAGTAGTTACCTTACAAGTTGGAGACTTCTGTGGAGTCTAAACTCATTAACGTTGAACTTATCAAGAGCAAACACTCACTAGCCTTTACTCAAAACTACACTGAGACGAATGCCAACACTTTGCTAAATCCAAATGCCAAATCTTTTAACCAAAGGCCAAGGCATCATAGTACTCAGAGCAGGTTCAAACCCTATTGATCTGGGTCCTGGAGTAATGAAGATAATGAATGAGATGTTCTATAGATTATCTGACTATTAAGACATTAAGGATGGAGGAGAGGGATGTCTGTGTGTGTGTGTGTGTGTGTGTGTGTGTGTGTGTGTGTGTGTGTGTGTGTGTGTGTGTGTGTGTGTGTGTGTGTGTCTGTGACTCAGCATCCTGCTAAGAGGAAACAAACGTTGCAGTGAAGCAGGACAGTTTGGGAGACGTGTCATTTGTCTGGTAGAGAGAGTAGGATATGGAATGGAAAGGACCTCCTCGGATGGGATTATTCATCAAGACTGTTAGAAACATTACTACTACTGTTAGGGACCTGACAGAAACACTACTACTGTTAGGGACCTGACAGAAACACTACTACTGTTAGGGACCTGACAGAAACACTACTACTGTTAGGGACCTGACAGAAACACTACTACTGTTAGGGACCTGACAGAAACACTACTACTGTTAGGGACCTGACAGAAACACTACTACTGTTAGGGACCTGACAGAAACACTACTACTGTTAGGGACCTGACAGAAACACTACTACTGTTAGGGACCTGACAGAACACTACTACTGTTAGGGACCTGACAGAAACACTACTACTGTTAGGGACCTGACAGAAACACTACTACTGTTAGGGACCTGACAGAAACACTACTACTGTTAGGGACCTGACAGAAACACTACTACTGTTAGGGACCTGACAGAAACACTACTACTGTTAGGGACCTGACAGAAACACTACTACTGTTAGGGACCTGACAGAAACACTACTACTGTTAGGGACCTGACAGAAACACTACTACTGTTAGGGACCTGACAGAAACACTACTACTGTTAGGGACCTGACAGAAACACTACTACTGTTAGGGACCTGACAGAAACACTACTACTGTTAGGGACCTGACAGAAACACTACTACTGTTAGGGACCTGACAGAAACACTACTACTGTTAGGGACCTGACAGAAACACTACTACTGTTAGGGACCCGACAGAAACACTACTACTGTTAGGGACCTGACAGAAACACTACTACTGTTAGGGACCTGACAGAAACACTACTACTGTTAGGGACCTGACAGAAACACTACTACTGTTAGGGACCTGACAGAAACACTACTACTGTTAGGGACTTGACAGAAACAGTAGTGGTACTCATACAAGCTTAGACCATCAGACTGCCCATGTAGCTGGAACATGTCATTTAACAGGTCACGTGTTAGCAGGCAGTGCATGATGGGACAGCTAAATCACTCCAACCGTTGTGTCATCCTGATGTTGTTTCCTGTTAATGTGGTGTGATGGTTCTATGTGGTCACTTGGTTTGTTTTTGATGCTACAATTGTGATTGTGATTGTGGGGTCTGGATCTTACAGCAGATATACTTTACTCTTTGATGGGATCTATGATACAACTCCGGTGGTACGGGTAGTTACTCACGGTCGATCATGGTGACCACGTTCTCCTCCACGGCAGGGCTGCTGAGTCCAGCGGAGGCCACTCTGACAGCCACGCTGTATCTCCTGTGAGGCTGGAGGTTCTCCAGGTTGAGTAAGGTACTGTCCCGGGCCAGACGTAGGGCATACACCAGCTCCCAGCTGTCCTGTTGACGCACCTGAAGGGTAGTGGACATTACTGTAAGTCCACTCCATGTTTTCAACATACTGAGAACTGATTACTGTAAATCCACTCCATGTTTTCAACATACTGAGAACTGATTACTTAAGTCCACTCCATGTTTTCAACATACTGAGAACTGATTACTAGAGTCCATTCCATGTTTTCAACATACTGAGAACTGATTACTAGAGTCCACTCCATGTTTTCAACATACTTAGAATGGATTACCATAGCCCATTCCATGTTTTCAACATACTGAGAACTGATTACTGAAGTCCACTCCATGTTTTCAACATACTGAGAACTGATTACTGTTGTCCACTCCATTTTTTCAACATACTGAGAACTAATTACTGTTGTCCACTCCATGTTTTCAACATACTGAGAACTGATTACTAAAGTCCACTCCATGTTTTCAACATACTGAGAACTGATAACTGTAGTTCATTCCATGTTTTACTCCAGAACTAGTTGAGCAATGGACTGCTTGTCAAACATTAACTTAATATGGAGTTTGCTGCTATGACAGCCTCCACTCTTCTGGGAAGGCTTTCCACTAGATGTTGGAACATTGCTGCGGGGACTTGATTCCATTCAGCCACAAGAGGATTAGTGAGGTCGGGCACTGATGTTGGGCGATTAGGCCTTGCTCGCAGTCAGCGTTCCAATTCATCCCAAAGGTGTTCGATGGGGTTGAGGTCAGGGCTCTGTGCAGGCCAGTTAATTTCTTCCACACCGATCTCGACAAACCATTTCTGTATGGACCTCGCTTTGTGCACAGGGGCATTGTCATGCTGAAAAAGGAAAGTCCCTTCCCCAAACTGTTGTCACAAAGTTGGAAGCACAGAGTCTAATTCATCACTCCAGAGAATACATTTCCCTGCTCCAGAGTCCAACGGCGGCGAGCTTTACACCACTCCAGCCGACGCTTGGCATTGCGCATGGTGTTCTTAGGCTTGTGTGCGGCTGCTTGGCCATGGAAATCCATTTCATGAAGCTCCCAACTAAAAGTTATTGTGCTGACGTTGCATCCAGATGCAGTTTGGAACTTGGTAGTGAGTGTTGCAACCGAGGACAGACGAGCTTCAGCTCTCGGTGGTCCCGTCCTGTGAGCTTGTGCAGCCTATCACTTCGTGGCTGAGCTGTTGTTGCTCCTAGACTTTTCCACTTAACAATAAGTGGAAATGTGACGAACTGACTTGTTGGAAAGGTGGCATCCTATGACGGTGCCACGTTGAAAGTCACTGAGCTCTTCAGTACGGGCTATTCTACTGCCTTCAGTAAAGTTGGAGAAACGGTATCAGACACCCTGACCTCAACTGTTATAATAAGAAGATAAGACATAAAGAGACTGTGTGTGTGTGCGTGTGTGTTTGTGTGTGTGTGTGTGTGTGTGTGTGTGTGTGTGTGTGTGTGTGTGTGTGTGTGTGTGTGTGTGTGTGTGTGTGTGAGGGACGGTACATTACCTCCACGGTATAGGAGTCCCACTGGGAGTCAGGGAAGGACCAGGAACAGGAGATGGATGAGGAACTATTGGGGAAACAGTGCATGTTCCGCAGCCTGGACGGGTCTGGGAGGAAGAGAGGGAACATTTATGATTAATTGATTAGTTGATTGATCAATTGATTGGTTGATTGCTATTTACTAAACCTTAATATATACAAGTTAATTTGATTGTGATTGCAATAAGTCCCTGGTCCAAGAAAGCATGGCATGGCATGTCTTAGTGCAGTGAGTTTCATTGATCTCAGGGTCGCACAACCTTGAGATGAAAACACTACCAGCCTCTGTCTCCTCTACCTTCCTACCTCCTGTCTCCTCTACCTTCCTACCTCCTGTCTCCTCTACCTTCCTACCTCCTGTCTCCTCTACCTTCCTACCTCCTGTCTCCTCTACCTTCCTACCTCCTGTCTCCTCTACCTTCCTACCTCCTGTCTCCTCTACCTTCCTACCTCCTGTCTCCTCTACCTTCCTACCTCCTGTCTCCTCTACCTTCCTACCTCCTGTCTCCTCTACCTTCCTACCTCCTGTCTCCTCTACCTTCCTACCTCCTGTCTCCTCTACCTTCCTACCTCCTGTCTCCTCTACCTTCCTACCTCCTGTCTCCTCTACCTTCCTACTTCCTGTCTCCTCTACCTTCCTACCTCCTGTCTCCTCTACCTTCCTACCTCCTGTCTCCTCTACCTTCCTACCTCCTGTCTCCCTCTCCCTTCCTACCTCCTGTCTCCTCTACCTTCCTACCTCCTGTCTCCTCTACCTTCCTACCTCCTGTCTCCTCTACCTTCCTACCTCCTGTCTCCTCTACCTTCCTACCTCCTGTCTCCTCTACCTTCCTACCTCCTGTCTCCTCTACCTTCCTACCTCCTGTCTCCTCTACCTTCCTACCTCCTGTCTCCTCTACCTTCCTACCTCCTGTCTCCTCTACCTTCCTACCTCCTGTCTCCTCTACCTTCCTACCTCCTGTCTCCTCTACCTTCCTACCTCCTGTCTCCTCTACCTTCCTACCTCCTGTCTCCTCTACCTTCCTACCTCCTGTCTCCTCTACCTTCCTACCTCCTGTCTCCTCTACCTTCCTACCTCCTGTCTCCTCTACCTTCCTACCTCCTGTCTCCTCTACCTTCCTACCTCCTGTCTCCTCTACCTTCCTACCTCCTGTCTCCTCTACCTTCCTACCTCCTGTCTCCTCTACCTTCCTACCTCCTGTCTCCTCTACCTTCCTACCTCCTGTCTCCTCTACCTTCCTACCTCCTGTCTCCTCTACCTTCCTACCTCCTGTCTCCTCTACCTTCCTACCTCCTGTCTCCTCTACCTTCCTACCTCCTGTCTCCTCTACCTTCCTACCTCCTGTCTCCTCTACCTTCCTACCTCCTGTCTCCTCTACCTTCCTACCTATGCCCTAGCAGTCTAGATTGAAGATAACAAAGTTAAGACAAGATGGTTCAAACATCCCAGAACTCTTTGCATAAATGAGGAAGCGTTCTAAACTAAGGGACCAATAATGACTTGTCTTAATATGGGTATCTTTAGCCTAGCTAGCAGTGAGAGAGGACACATTAAATGCTCTTTTACTGTTTACTTCAATCAGACTTCAATCACTGGCTATGTGTGAGGATACAATAGAAGCCATGCAGGGCACTGTGAGTATTGCTGACTCAGCACTGGCCATAAGAGGCTATACAGTACGTCACAATGGACTGAGGCCAAAGTAGTCGGGGAACAGCTGAATAGAAAGGCTCTCTTCATAATAGCGTGAAAAGCAATAAGCACAGAGGCCAAGAATAATCTTTTGAGAGGTGTGTTGTGCCCGTGCCCTTGGACTGTCTGCCTTTTCAATGGAAAACAACGGTCTGCATTAGCCCACACTATTCACACGACTCAATAACAGGTATTTTACTTCCTGCTTTGCTCCTATGGCTACACTCGCAATAGCTGCCAGTCCACACATTATGCCATCATTTACTTGAATGGGGACGCCCCATCTATCCATTCTATTTCTATGGCAGCACATGCAGACAAGAGTGGAGGAGAGGAGAAAATGTTTTTCTAAAATATATATATATATATATATATATATATATATATTTATTTATTTATTTTTGCTATTCAAACGTTTTTTACAGTGACTGCAGTCATTTGGCTGGTCAGTTACCGTCATCCAAAATGCCATGATGGTCACAGCCATTACTACTGTCTCCTACACATGAAGTATGACAAATTATGACAAAAGTATGACAAAGTGTGACAAATGGCGACATCCAAGACTAACTATACCCACATAAAGATGGTTATGATAAATATAAAGTTAGGAGAAGGGCGGGGCTGGGTAATATTTGCCATACCATTAAGCAGTTATGCCCTTTATATTAAAATGTAAAGTGATAAGTGTCTAAGGGTTGTCATGAGACAGACGTTGAAGGAAGATGAATATCCCAGACCAGAGGTCCCAAATGGCACCCTATTCCCTATATAGTGTACTACTTTTGACCAGAGACCCCTATGGGCAAAGGTCACAACTAGTGCACTCAAAAAATGTACAGGGTGCAATTTGGGACGCAAGAATTGATGAGAATAGAGAATAACTAATTTGCAACTTTGAGATAAACTACTAGCCTGGCAGAGACAGGCTCTCCATCAATATGTGTGTGTACATCCATGTGTGTGTGTGTGTGTGTGTGTGTGTGTGTGTGTGTGTGTGCATCCATATGTGTGTGTGTCTGAACGTATGATTGATTGACAAAAGCTTAGCCTATCAACAGCAGCACTGTCATTTAGAGGACGGTTGAAGATGAAACCATTCATTATCTAGATCTCCTGTTGAGCCACTAGCACAGACTGGAATATGTTCCGGGATTCTTCCGATAGCATTGAGGAGTACACCACATCAGTCACTGGCTTCATCAATAAGTGCATCGATGACGTCGTCCCCACAGTGACGGTACGTACATACCCCAACCAGAAGCCATGGATTACAGACAATATCTGCACTGAGCTAAAGGGTAGAGCTGCCGCTTTCAAGGAACGGGACTCTAACCCGGACGCTTATAAGAAATCCTGCTATGCCCTCCGACAAACCATCAAACAGGCAAAGAGTCAATACAGGACTAAGACTGAATCGTAGGAAACTGGCTCCAACGCTCGTCGGATGTGGCAGGGCTTGCAAACTATTATGGAATACAAACGGAAGCAGAGCCGTGAGCTGCCCAGTGACACGAGCCTACCAGACAAGCTAAATTACTTCTATGCTCGCTTCGAGGCAAGCAACACTGAAGCACGCATGAGAGCATCAGCTGTTCCGGACGACTGTGTGATCACGCTCTCCATAGTCAATGTGAGTAAGACCTTTAAACAGGTCAACATTCACAAGGCTGCGGGCCAGACGGATTACCAGGACGTGTACTCCGAGCATGCGCTGACCAACTGGCAAGTGTCTTCACTGACATTTCAACCTGTCCCTGACTGAGTCTGTAATACCAACATGTTTCAAGCAGACCACCATAGTCCCCGTGCCCAAGAACACTAAGATAACCTGCCTAAATGACTACCGACCCGTAGCACTCACGTCTGTAGCCATGAAGTGCTTTGAAAGGCTGGTCATGGCTCACATCAACACCATTATCCCAGAAATCCTAGACCCACTCCAATTTGCATACCGCCCCAACAGATCCACAGATGATTAAATGTAGGGATGTAGCTCAGTTGGTAGAGCATGGCGATTGCAACGCCAGGGTTGTGGGCTCGATTCCCACGGGGGGCCAGTATGAAAAATAAACAAATTATGTATGCACTCACTAACTGTAAGTCGCTCTGGATAAGAGCGTCTGCTAAATGACTAAAATGTAAATGTTAAATCTCTATTGCACTCCACACTGCCTTTTCCCACCTGCACAAAAGGAACACCTATGTGAGAATGCTATTCATTGACTACAGCTCAGCGTTCAACACCATAGTGCCCTCAAAGCTCATCACAAAGCTAAGGACCCTGGGACTAAACACCTCCCTTTGCAACTGGATCCTGGACTTCCTGACGGGCCGCCCCCAGGTGGTAAGGGAAGGTAACAACACATCTGCCACGCTGATCCTCAACACAGGGGCCCCTCAGGGGAGCGTGCTCAGTCCCCTCCTGTACTCCCTGTTCACCCATGACTGCATGGCCAGGCACGACTACAACACCATCATTAAGTTTGCCGACGACACAACAGTGGTAGGCCTGATCACCGACAACGATGAGACAGCCTATAGGGAGGAGGTCAGAGACCTGGCCGTGTGGTGCCAGGATAACAACCTCTCCCTCAACGTGATCGAGACCAAGGAGATGATTGTTGGCTACAGGAAAAGGAGGACCGAGTACGCCCCCATTCTCATCGACGGGGCTGTAGTGGAGCAGGTTGAGAGCATCAAGTTCCTTGGTGTCCACATCCCCAACAAACTATCATGGTCCAAACACACCAAGACAGTCGTGAAGAGGGCATGACAAAGCCTATTCCCCCTCAGGAGACTGAAAAGATGTGGCATGGATCCTCAGATCCTCATAAAGTTATACAGCTGCACCATCGAGAGCATCCTGACTGGTTGCATCACCTGCTGGTATGGCAACTGCTCGGCCTCCGACCGCAAGGCACTACAGAGGGTAGTGCATACGGCCCAGTACATCACTGGGGCCAAGCTTCCTGCCATCCAGGACCTCTATACCAGGCGGTGTCAGAGGAAGGCCCTAAAAATTGCCAAAGACTCCAGCCACCCCAGTCATAGACTGTTCTTTCTGCTACCGCACGGTAAGCGGTACCGAAGAGCCAAGTCTAGGTCCAAAAAGCTTCTTTACAGCTTCTACCCTCAAGCCATAACACTCCTGAACAGCTAATCAAATGGCTACCTGGACTATTTGCATTGTCCCCCCCAATCCCACCCCACACCACCCCCTCTTTTACGCTGCTGCTACTCTCTGTTTATTATCTATACATAGTCACTTTCACTCTACCCACATGTACATATTACCTCAATTACCTCGACTAACCTGTTCCCCCGCACATTGACTCTGTACCCCCTGTATATAGCCTCCCTACTGTTATTACCTCCACTAACACATTGACTCTGTACCGGTACCACCTGTATATAGCCTCCCTACTGTTATTACCTCCACTAACACATTGACTCTGTACCGGTACCCCCTGTATATAGCCTCCCTACTGTTATTTTACTGCTGCTCTTTAATTATTAGTCATTTTTCTATTTTTCTTATTTTTACTTATCTAATTTTTACTTAACACTTATTTTTCATAAAACTGCATTGTTGGTTAAGGGCTTGTAAGTAAGCATTTCACTCTAAGGTCTACACCTGTTGTATTCGGTGCATGTGACAAATAAAATTTGATTTGATTTGATTATCTATATCTCCTGTTGAGCCACTTCAACAACCAATACCATACATTATCTAGATCTCCTGTTGAGCCTTCAACAACCAATACCATACATTATCTAGAACTCCTGTTGAGCCACTTCAACAACCAATACCATACATTATCTAGATCTCCTGTTGAGCCACTTCAACAACCAATACCATACATTATCTAGATCTTCTGTTGAGCCACTTCAACAACCAATACCATACATTATCTAGATCTCCTGTTGAGCCACTTCAACAACCAATACCATACATTATCTAGATCTCCTGTTGAGCCTCTTCAACAACCAATACCATACATTATCTAGATCTTCTGTTGAGCCACTTCAACAACCAATACCATTCATTATCTATATCTCCTGTTGAGCCACTTCAACAACCAATACCATACATTATCTAGATCTCCTGTTGAGCCTTCAACAACCAATACCATACATTATCTAGATCTCCTGTTGAGCCACTTCAACAACCAATACCATACATTATCTAGATCTCCTGTTGAGCCACTTCAACAACCAATACCATTCATAATCTAGATCTCCTGTTGAGCCACTTCAACAACCAATACCATTCATTATCTAGATCTCCTGTTGAGCCACTTCAACAACCAATACCATTCATTATCTAGAACTCCTGTTGAGCCACTTCAACAACCGATACATCAACCAATACATCACTCAGTACATCAACCAATACATCACTAAATACATCACTCAACACATCAACTATTACATCAACCAATACATCACTCAACACATCAACCAATTGCCAGTATGCATTTATTTTTATTATGTCATACGTTTTACCCCCTACACCACTTTCAATAACTTTGTAGAACAGTCCTGTATGCCAAATACAATCAAATGCTTTTTGGAAGTTAATAACGCAGGTGTATATTTTGGCATTATTTTGGTGGAAATGTTTATCTATCAGGGTGTGTAGGGTGTAAATATGATCGGTCGTGCGATGTTTTGGTATTAATCCAATTAGGCTTTTACTCAAGTCATTGAAGCTTATTAAGGAAGTTTAGAACTCTTACATGTATAATACTACAGAAAACCTTCCCCAGGTTACTGTTCACGCAAATGCCTCTGTAATTGTTAGGGTCATATTTGTCTCCGTTCTTAAAGATTGGGGTTATGAGTCCTTGATTCCAGATGTCAGGGAAATAACCTACACTCAGGATCAAATTAAACAGTTTTAATATAGCCTATTGAAATGTTGCACTTGTGAATTTGAGCATCTCATTTAGGAAGCCATCCAGTCTGCATGCTTTTTTTAAACGTGAGGGTCTGGAGTCCAATGGATTTTGATTGTCCTTTATAGCTTTTTCTAATCCATTCATCTTCTCATGAATTTGGCATTGTTCTGTTATTTTGACGTTTCTCTCTCTCTCTCTCTCTCCCTCTCTCTCTCTCGCTCTCTCTCTCTCTCTCTCTCTCTCTCTCTCTCTCTCTCTCTCTCTCTCTCTCTCTCTCTCTCTCTCTCTCTCTCTCTCTCTCGCTCTTTCACTGCGTCTGATAAACAAATCAACACTAATGAGAATGCATGTGGTTCATCATATTCAGATGCCAGTATATCGTATGGGTCTTT